>NW_008630327.1:96636-136859 GCF_000691845.1 Merops nubicus
AAGGTATGCCTTAACTGTTTTGAAACGTAAGAGCTACAGGTCTTACTCATGGGCAGTCATTAATTTCATGTACTTTTCCAGATAAAAATAACTGAAGAGATTACATTTCACTTTCCACCTTTTGTTGGAATCTCAGGGTTCCTTTTGATCTCAAATTATCCACAAAGGATCATCTTATATGTTCACTACCAATGCATCTCTTACGATCCTAGAAATGTCTTGACTTTAACACATGCAACCCAAAATAGAATTTGAAAGGCTCTGTGCGTCTGTGTGGTCCACAGCACTGACTACGGCTGCTCTGCTTTGAGGTCTTACAGAAACATCAGGTCTCAGAGTGTAACTAGTTAAAAATTTCCAAATCCACATGTTCAACAATGTTAGGGTTCATTCACTTCTAAAAACTTTGAGTGACTTCCAGTGAGAAGCTCAGAAACTGATTTTAATCTCTGCATATCAAAATTAAAACTACAGAGCCTTCAATCCTATACTTATTCCTAGTTGTCCTGGTTCCATGTGAAAAGGGGTTCAGGGCAGGACCCACACAGAACAGAACTATGTACTCGCCTCTCCCCCCCTGAGAGAGAGAGAGACACTTTGGAAAAAAAATGAAGTATATTGTTCAACAAGGAACAGAAAATGAAAAAGGGAGGTAAGGAAAATAATATATACAAAGATTAGGGGAAAAATACAAAAAATAAAATATACAAAACCCTCAGAAATGGTTCCAGGGTCCCACGGAGTGAAAGGACAACTTCCCTCTCCGAGCTCCAAGGCAGAAGTGAAATTAGAAACCACTCCCTGCCTCTTATCAGAGTGTGTGTGGGAAGGGGAGGGAATACAATGGTTTCACCCCCACCCGGGGTCCTCCCAGTTGCTGGAAGGTCACGCCCCCATTCCAAGCCTCAAACCACAACACTAGTTCTTATCTTAAAAAGAAAATCCAAGCCCCAAAGTGCATTGTCATACAGCTTCAATTTAGCAGAAAGCTAGTGTAAGACAGCATTTCAATTTTTTTCCATATATCCTAAATAGCTCATTTTTAATCTGTCATTTTATTATATAAGCAGCAAGGAAATGCAACTGGAGATTTCAGGTTCACATAAATCTGTAATTACCAACTTATGTACAATTAGCCAGGACACTTATTCCTATGTTTCTATTAGCTCCAGATTATAAAACCATTAAAAATATCACCTTTAGAACAAGAATCCTTAGACCTTTCATATTCTACTGTATCTCACTCACTGAACTGAGAAACAGCAGCCACGTACAAAGACTTGAATATACCTTTCCTCCTTTCACCAAGTAAACTCATCTCTGAGGACAAACTGAGATGTCATACACTGCCAGCAGAATAATACAAATAACATCTTCTGATTTAAAAGCCCTAATATGGCTATAAAAATTCAATGCAGCAACATGCATGATAATTTCTTATAATAACCAATAAACCTAATTACAGTTACCTCCTCTCTAAGTGGGCAAAGACACATATGAACCACCACACAAAAAGCCTCAATTATTATTGCTCAGGGTGCAAAAGAGTTTAATAAAACATGAAACAAAACAAAGGAATACATTTAGCTCAATGAATATCTTAATAGGTTCTGATGTGAGTTTACAGAACACAAGAAGCACAGTGTAATTTCACAATCCAGCTGCCATCACGAATAATTGACATTTGCCAGCTTTCAGAACAGGGCATACTGCAATCCAAAGATGGCAGAAATAAATGTTTTAAAGGCTTAGTAAATTTACAAGCAAGTCTTATCAAAGTATATAAAATTCTAAACCAAACACAAGCAACATATATAGGGAAACATTTACCATGATTACACAGTTTGCTAACAAAGTAAGTACGCCGTGAGCAAAGGCAGTTTATGAAGCAAACCCTGGTAGCCCTGAGTTCACTGAAGGTTTGTGACTAAAAACATGCTGAAGAGATTGGCCATTGCATTGAGAAATGTCCATAAAATGGGACTTCTCCCTTCTAACACCCTCCAGCATCACAGGAACTGTGTGGCATTGCAGCTTAAGAGCTGTGAATGTAATCACAGCTGTCTCGGAACTGGGATACTCAGAGGTGCTGCTATTTAAGCACACCTCTATCTCCTATCTCTGAAGTCCATCCCAAACGAATGGTGACATGCCCAACCAATTATCACCATTTTTGTAACCTATTGTTCCCAAATCAGGAGCTTCCACACAGTTATTATTTTGAATTCAAAGAAAACTTCAAACCTTTCAAGGTTAATATATCCTTGTAGGAACCCAAGTTTGTTCCCAGGCGTTATTGAAGTCCTGAACATCTAATCAATTAAATCTCAAGAAAGAGATTTTTCATCTTTTCAAATTAGGCCAAAAAATTTACAAAGAAAAGGAATCCCAAAGGATACTGTATGACCCATCCAAGTCAAGCAGCTTTTAAAAGCTAAAATTGTACTTGACAAGAATCAAGCTAATGGCAAGAATCAAATTTCTTCTTTTCTGAAGTCTGTAAGCTCTACTCATGAGTCTGTCTGTCATGACAGGCAGTTTATGAACACAGAATAAAAAAAAAAAACTCATAAAAGAAATTGTTAAACACCAGAATTTGAAAGAAGTCTGTAATAGGTTCAGCACACACATATAGTGAGTTCGCAGGGCATCTATGTGATAGCAAATACATGTCACCTCCTTTCAAAAGCCACCCTCCCAAAATCTTCAAAATGACAAAAGTCACCACCAGTCACTTCACAAGGATGGAAGAAAATGTATCAATTTTATCACCCTAGTCTGTACTGCAATACATTGCCTTTGTCTCATCACTTTTACTTGTGAGTCTTACCATCAGCAAAGAATTCATGCTTGTACACCTCTACTGAGGCCCCAGCAAATTGTTACAGTTATCTGGAACACAACTCTGAGGTTGTTTCCTTTTTTTGCTCCTTCTACAGCTCTTATACACAACTCTATCTTTATAAAAACCCCAAAAAATTCTTTTGACATAATAAAATCAGTTCTAAATGAATATAATCATGTAACAGGAATGCTAACTATTAAGAAATAGTTCATGAACAAAGCATCATTTAGATAAATCCACTATTGTTATGTATTTGAACACAATTCTAAGGAATAAAACACACAAAAAAAAACTAAATCTGTACAACCATGTGGTAAAAAAGTTTGCATGTGCAATCTTTTATATTAGTTGAAGGAAACAATTAATTACAAAACTGAAGTATATGGTGAATTATGCATCTGCAAAATAGTGAATATGAAAAGTACCAGATGCCATTCTACTGTGGAGGGAATATATAAAACTACCAATTTTCCTGGGGTTATGATACAAAAAATTTTGAGCATAGCACAATGAAATATATTTCAGCCTCTGCTTTAGAACTACTTCCAAAAGACAAATAGTCACAATTTGCTCTTAAGATAATTTTATTTAATTTACTTAATAACACAATTCTTAAAGAAAGAAAATTCCTGGAGGCAATGAAGCCCAGCATCAGTTTTAAACAAGATATATTTCCAAAGGATCTTACATATTTTCATTCTTGAAATAAAGGACTACTTACCTGATTGGCCATGTAAATTGTGAGGAGACCTCTCCTATAAACAGAAATTATAGAATTAGTGAATGAATTAAACATTTTTCGCAAACTGAAGAAAAATATTTTAAGCATGAAGAATATTTCATTCAAGAAGATGGAAGATGAATCACTACCACCCTACAGAAAAATAAGTACAAAACCAAAAACAGCACCTTGATAGCACAGTATCCGAAGTGGTGAGGAATTACACGAACCAAGCTATATATAGCAACTTGCTACTGCACCAGTCTTGAAGCTTTCATGAAAGGGCAAGGCACCCTGAACTACACAGCACTTATCTTAAAATAAAAGCCTACACACAAGCTGGTAGCATAAGCATACAAATTGTGGCCAAACCCTACGTTAAATTGTGATTTTACAGCAAACTGCCTGTGTGTAAGCCTGTTTTGTGATCAGTGCTGTGTAACTGAAGGTACCTTGGGCCTTCTGCTTACATTATCATTAAAAATGCTTTCTGCTGAGACTTTTGATGCAGAAATCTTGGCTCAAAACAGTATGCTCTGCCTTTTCTAATTGAAAGTCACAATGCCAACAGTGTCCTGACACAGCTGCCACCATTTTATCTTCTAAACTTTAACTATTTTTTTTTTTCCCCCTTCTATTTTCAGATCTGCTCCCATGTCTCAGTCCATAGCTCACACTGCTATTTAGATAGGAAAAGTATCAACTGGAGCTCATGCTCTCACACTTCGGGTGATGCTACTGCAGCACAAGACCAAAACTTAACTCTTGATTATGCGGATGTCAGCTACTCCAGCAACAGAGTTTATTAGATGTCACTGTATGGTCCAGATGAAAAAAACCAGCTATTTTCTGTACATCATTCCCAAGCCACCACCAGAGAAAGTGGAACACCTTACCACTGCGGATTTGCTCTGCCACCACTGCTTCCTTCTCTTCTTCAAAGATTAGCTTAGATACTACAGTCAAAGGTTGGAAAACTCAATTTTAGTACTTCTCACTGGACTTGTGTCTTAAATTCCCGAGTTTACTGTCAGCCTTGTATTATTTGGGATTTTTTCATATCATCACCACTGCCAACAGAACTTGTCCTGAGACTTTTAAGCCTTCCAGTATTCACAGAGTGCTTAAGAGAACAGTATATTAACAGAACATATCTTGCCATCACTTCAGTTGAAGAAGCCAGCAAAACCAAATCACAAGTAGCAGGAAACAGAGAAATTACTATTGCTTAGATCCCAGGCTTCAACCTCCAGACAGAAAAAACCTTTATTCCGTATTTTCTGATCCCACGTTTAGATGTTTATAACTTTGCCAAGCCATGCATCCAGATCCAGGTTTTTCAGAACAGATATCCAAGGTACAGGGATCTATTCCACGGAAAAGCTCTAGTGCTTTCACATCACATTGAATTATCGGGGAGCAACGATGCACCATCCTAAGTTCCACAAGTTGCTCTCTATTCACCAGGAAGATTCAAATATCGCTTAAGTTCAAAACTTTAACTAGCAAAATCAGTTTGTTTTGTTTTTTTTTCCTACAGCAGAGTTAGAAATCTGCTCTTTGTGTACTTTCTCCATGTAGCATCACTCTGTGCCAGGTAATAGCAACAAGAGTCCAGCACAGAAACCTAAGAGAAAAAAAAAAACCTGAATCTAAAGACCTGATGAGGATGAGGCACACAAGAAACAAGAAGATAGAGAACAGGGTCTGTAAACATTAAAGTGACCTCTACAACTTGCAATAAAGCATCATAATACTGTATGATATTTCTGACTAGAAAGGGGTGAAGATTCATTTCATAGATCAATTCAACTCTCAAGCTGGTCTGTAAGCAACTGTCTAGTCTTTCAGTTGATTAGCTCAGAGGATTAAACACCATTAGTGTCCCGACCCTCCTGATTACCAAACTGGTAGGCAATGTAGTTCTATGTACTGTTAATTTTATTTCAATTTTCTTCTCAAGGGAAGAAATTTTACCTCAACAAACTTTGAGCATTCTGGACAACGTCAGAGCTTCAATAATATCCTGGAGCAACACACATACCTGTGAGAAACCACCGGCAGCTCCTGAGTGACAGACACAGCTTCAGGAGTAGGAGTGGGCACTCCCAGCTGCACTGAAGATGGTGTGCACAGAACAGCCTGACTCTTGATGTGCACACAGTTTACTTGGTGGGTTCTCTCCCTCAGGCGATGTCGCACAGGCAGGGCTGACGTGCAGGCAGGCAGAGGCTTTTAACCTCCCACTGAGTTTTTTGGATTTTTTTTTCCCTAAGTACTAAAAAACTAAAAATTTGATCTAACAAAGTTTTAGTTTCTATTGTGGTCTCTTTTGGCTAAGTGCAAAATGCAACCTGCAAACCACAAAGACAAAGAAAGGAAAAGGAGCTAGAGAAGAGGAAGGAAAGCAATCAGAAGCTGCAGTACAGCTGCAGTGAGACTGAAGAGACAAGCAGGTAGTCAGGAGAAGGGAAAACGTGCAGACAACAAACTTGCACAAGGAAGTAACTTCCAGAGCTGAAAATACAGAAAGTTGCTACGTGACATCATCTGAAAGTGCCTGTGGCAAGGCCGTCTGTATCTGCTGCTGTAAAAGGCCCTGGCTCATTCCAAGCAGAAGGTTTTCTTCCTCCAAATTAATTCTGTGACCATTTTAAAAATAATTAACCCCATGTTTCTGAGTTTCTAAGTAATACAAAACAAGGGGACTCTTCCTGTCCCTGGGCAAACGCGATCCAGCAAGCCTAACCCTGAACTTGACTGTTAAGAATTGTGTGGAAGTTCAAAAGTTGCACTACTTTGTAGCAATGGCAGCTGATGGAAAACAGGACAGAAAGACAGAAGTAGACCAAGCAAAAAGGTCACTGGAACAACCCAAGGACTGTATTAAAACTGCTACTGGTAAAGAAGAGAAGCATAATTGGGAAATGGCATTACAAGCACAGGGAATAATTAAACAACAAAATTAATTAGTCAGTCATGTCTAACCACCTTCTCTGGGAACATATAAAGAGACTGATAAATGGCTAATATTTCATACAATCACAGAATGATTGGGGTTGAAAGGGACCTTTCGAGAACTTCTAGTCCCACCCCCCTGCCAAGGCAGGTTCACCGAGAGCAGGTTGCCCAGGATCATATCTAGGTGGGTTTTGAAAGTCTCCAGAGAAGGACACTTCACAGCCTCTCTGGGCAGCCTGTGCCAGTGCCACCCACAAAGTCCATGACCAGTGTTGAACACAAATCTCAGGAGCACTAGCATCAGGAGGTAGGTATACCAGTGATGATCTGGCAGGGTCACCACAGGAAATCTGAAGCAGATGTCCATAAATCCTTATGGCCCCTTCCTCCTCCACCATCTCTGTCTCATGCTATTTTCTTCCAGAGGCTACTCTCATCAAGATCTTCATTTTGGATTTCTACTGCCTCCCTGTCACCTCTTCAAATGATATTATCTCCCATAACCTTTTCTGTTTCTAATGGCACATGTGATCTTTAATTCCAAAGGAAAGCACGAGCTAGTGCCAAAACTCTTGGGCAGCAGACCAAGGCTGAATGAGGTGGAAGCTGTACGCTAGCATTCAGGACAGCTGCATCTGCAGGGCAAGAGATGGGATGGCACGTCCTGGTCCATCCTGCCAGCCTGCTGTGTTAAACTAAAGAGCCAAAGAAAAATTGCTCTGAAGATGTCTTAACAAGACTGGTATCTTTTACCTGAACAGGAGGATTGAATGAAAGCAATCACATTGTTTAATCACCTTTTAATCCAAGTACCAAAGAACAGTTGTGTTTAGCACATTTTTCATTTAGTTTCTCCTTTTTCTCCCCCTCCACCCCCCAGTTCACACTTTCACATGAAATTTCTTATATGCTTGTTAGAGAACTGAACAGGCAATGTCGCAGAGTTTAGTTGTTCAGCACAGGTCACGTCACCTGTGGCTGAGCAATTCCAATCTCACGGGTTCCTCTTTCAATGTTTAAATTACAACAGATCAAAGGCTTCTGGAAAATAATTCTCTTTTTCATTTATACCTTCCTCAAAAGTTTCACTTCATAAAATTTGCTTTTTGGACAACTTTGTGATGTTCAAACCAAATTCTAACAGCAATAGCTCTTAAACTATGACCTATAAACCTCAACAGAGAACCACATATTTTTGTGATTCCACTGCCCAGAGGAAGGAGTCTAAAATAACTGTTTAAAAAAAAAAAAAAAAAAAAACATCTATAGGATAAAAATAGCAAGGAAGCTTAGCAGTGTACTGCACTGTACTACCAGAAGAGTAGGTAGGAGGTCAAAGGAAATGATTAATCCCCTTTCCTTGGCACTCACTACACCACACAGAGTACAGCACCCAGTTTTGGTCCCCAGTACAAAACAGACATTGATCAACTGACAGGTAGGACCACAGGTAGGCCAGGGAGATTCTGGCTTGACCTGAGGAAACAGCATTTTCTCCACCAAGAGAGCCAAGCACTGGAACAGGGACACAGAGGGGTTGTGAGCCCCTGTCCTCGGGGGTTTGCAAGGCTGACCAGACAAATCCCTAAGCTAGGTGGGCTGAACTCGGTGCTGGTCCTGCTCCGAGCAGGAAGCTGTTCTAGTTGACTTCCCAAGGCTCGTGTGAACAATTCTACCATTCGGAGGTTGGGGGGGGGGGGGACAATGAAAAGCATCTATAAAAGGGTAGCCATTCGAGGGTTGGGGGGGGGGGGAACACTGAAAGTAACTTATAAAAGGTTAAAAAAATAAAGTATTATAAAATCAGAAGACATTGCAGCGATAACTAATCTGGCTTCCTAACTAATATAAATCACAAACTTTTCTTTAATGAATTAGCTACTTCTTTAAAAAGATCAAATTTGCTTTTAAGTATTTCCAACCAAGTCACCACAACCACTGATGAAGATATTGTCATGCTACTTACCTTGACAATTTGCACACTAGTTTAGACAAGAATCTCTGGTCACTGAAATCAGCTACATCTTTACCTCTACAGTAGCACTACAAACTCCAAGAAGTCACCCACATACCACTTCTTCAACAAACATGAGCTCCCTCAGTTTTTCCACAGTGTTCCCTAAGATTTCACTTGTACTCATTGCTCCTTACTGAAACTGTCCCAGTTTCTCAGAACGCATCTTCAAGAACTTAAAATGAAAACACAGGAAATATATAACAGGAAATCTTTAATCTGCTTGTTGTTTAATCAGCAATATTTTAAAGTCAAATAAACCACTAAATGCCACTCTCAGACTTAGAATGCACTTGCCTGTAAATAGGGTATTTCTATTTTCATGTAAGTGCTGCAAATTCTGGAGAACTTATTTGACTGAGGCCAAAGTCCAAGTCCCCTTACATGGGTCAAAAATCCTATTCATGCCAACAGAAGCAGTAACAACTGTCCAAATCTCCACACCAACATGTTGTCTGTAGAACAGTTGCCTAAAGAATGTTCATCTTCTTTATCTTATCAATTTATAAAATTGAAAGAATAACTTTACTTTCACAAGCAGCATGACAATTTGCTTCATACAAAAGCAAATCATAACAAATACCAATTTTTAAAAATACAACCAAGATGTTTTTTCCTACAAAACTCACTGCCAGTTCTCTCTCCTTATTTATGGTTTTCCTTCAATATATTTATGGCTTTCCTTAAATATAGAGTTGTTGCTAAGTTAAAAAAGAAAAACAACAAAAACGAAACAAACAAAAAAAAACCTTGCTTGAAGGGAGGATGAAGCCTTAGAAGACGCTTATGCTCATGGTAATTTTGCCAATAATTAATTATTGCAACTACAGCAACTCTCAGAAGATTTCCCATAGAAAGCAAAACACTTTCTAGTTCTCTCAACAGTGACAGAAGAGAGGCACCTGCCATTTTTAAGCTACTTCTTCATCAATATTCATTCCTCCCTTTGAATATTTATTTCTTTCCTATGTTTTGTCTTGCCTTGTCCACCTTATATGCCTAATAAATAGCACTCCATTCCCTGTGGTTTTCTCATCACAAACGTTTTGGAAATAAAAAGTTTAAATCATTGTTTTCTCTATTGCTTTGTTTCAGTTAAACCACTAACCTTTCTGAGTACATATTCTGAAATCTAAACATTAGCTGCAATTAATTAAACATATTTGAACTACTATAATTGCGGGTTTTTTACCAGTCTGGTGGTGTTTATGATCATATTTTTTTTCTTGCCCAAATTAAAAGGGAAAAAGGTGACCAAGTCATAAAAAACAGGAAATAACTACAGCAAGATGAATACCACTATGTACAAAATTTTCATGAATTGACAGGACAGGCACCTCTTCAAGTGAGAGCAGCTCTAAGTGTGGGTTGTAACAGCGAGCTAGTAAATTCACACCACAGGGCAAAGCACACCCTGGGGCAGGTGCACCCAGCCCCTATACCCTACTCCAGCTCTTGTAACCCAGGGCACAGCAGCGGTTACCAGCAGAGATGGCAGAAGGAGCCGGGCAATGGATGAAGCAGCACGTTAAAAAATGTCTACTCGTGCAATGAAGAAAATGTGTTCTCTGACTAAAGTCTCACTGACTTCGTTTTTTCTCCACATATATAGAAAATTTAAACAGCTGGGGGGCAAAGGGCCACAAAATAGAAATATCCAACTCACCGTTAAGATAAGAGTAGTTTTAGCTTTGCTGCAAAGTTTTCTAACTACACCTCCAGCCCAAAGCATCATGTTCCTATTTGCTTCTCCAAAAACTCTTAGTGTTGTCAAACTAACAAGCCTGATTTGAGAATAAAGAGGTACTGGAATGAAACAAGTCCAACTCATCTCTTCTTGTGACTATATGACAAAATCTGAAGCACACTTAGCTTTAACATAGTGAATTTATGAAAAAATGCATTTTTTTTAAGTCTCCTATAAATTCAAGTTTGAATTTTATCCAAACCCCACTGTCCATTGAGTTTGACAGCTATAAGCTTATTTAAACCAATAATCCTTTTTTGGATACTCTACAACTCTAAGAAATCACAAATAAAACTGATTTCAAAGGCATCAGTGGATTCCAAAGTATATATGGGGTGGAACGTAACAAACAAAGGTAACGAGCACATAACTTATTTTGTACTGACTTGCTACAGTAAAATTTGAGAACACTTGCCCTTTTTTTTAAAAAAAAAAAAAAAGTTAACTCTGGCTTTAATTCCTGAGCATAAACTAAGAAGCTAACATAATAGTTTGTAATGGCTCCCCAGACAGGATTTGTGGTCTGCAAAAACAGGAAGAATTCCTCCTCCCAGCTTCCCTCCCCCTCACACACTGTAAAACACACCACTTTATAACCTGCAGAATTAAATCAAACACACAAATCACAGGTTTCCCCTGAAAAGAAAAAGGTCAAAATGAAGAGGTTTGTTTTTTTTTTTCTGCTCTACAGCAGCTTGACACCACAAGCTAATCAACTATAGATCTGGAGTTGTGATTGCATCCCTGTAATAACACAAGTACTACAGATTATGTTTAGGGTATCGTTAATCTCTCACACCCACCAATTTCCTACTGACAGCTGGAGGCCAGCAGCAAAATTCTGGTGCAAAAGTTCACTTAAAATCAGCAGGAAAAAAAATTCAAAATAATGCCAAAAATTATGAAAACAGTTCTAAGCAATAAGTTCTCAAAAAACAAAATTATTACTTTTTTGAGCTTCATAAATACCAGTAGCAAGTCTTTCACACAAAGATAACATTTAGGCACATAACTCCATGTCAGAAATATATAGTTTAAGGACCCACAACCCACTGTGTTTTTAAAGGGATTTTCTATTTCAAAATTAGGGGTTGTTTGAAGTAGGAAATGGAAACTTTACAGGTTGGGGAAATTAAACTGCAAACCAGTAATACATGCTTTGAGCACATCACATGTTAAGTAAAATGTTTTCTCACAAATACTCAGAATTTGTTGTTCTTAAAAGGAAAGAAAATAAACTCAACATGTTCTATGATTTGAACACATGCCAAAGAAAGGGTATGAGAAAGCTGGAAAGGGAGAAAAGCCAAAAAGAAAATATATCTACAGTAATACATTCCAGTTCAATTAGTACCAATAATTCTTACAGAGTTTTCAGCTAGTGCAACACAAGATAACATCTATAGTTTAATTTTTTAACCATTTTCTGCTCTATTTTATAGAGATTTTCTTACAGCATTCCCTTCCTCTTCCTCCTCTCTTTCTCTATGGTCTCTACAGAGCCCACAGTCAAAACAAAGGCTGACCTACAGAGGGGGGAAAAAAAACCCTCTTAATTAAAGTGTGGTTTAACCTCACAAGATTCCATAAAGAGATAAAAACCAGATTCCAAAAAGCTTATTAGTTTCATAAAAGGATTGACTAGTAGATAACAGAAGAATAACAAATTAATCAAAGCTCAGGAAAAGAAATGAAAGGTTTCCAGCAATTTTTGAAATTATTAGCATGCCTGGTGTAGAAGGCCTATCTAGTGTTAAATAAGGCCCCAGATAACTGTTTCTTTGGACTGTTGATAGTAACACAGAGTTGTTCTAGTCGGCTCAGTCAACAGACAGAGAAAAAGCAGTTCTTTTACAGGTACCTTCTCAGTCAGGATACAAAGTGTGTTGCTTGGCCGTGTAGGAAAGTGTGTAGGGCACAGAAGCAAACTCTCTTCTTAAGCAACGCTATTTTGGGGATCTGCAGCAACAGCAGCTCATCACTTTGAGGTATTTTGCTGGCAATCACTAGTGTCTCATAGCAAAAAGAAGACACAATGGACAGAACTGTGAGTAAAAATTAGGAAGAGTGGCAAGATAGGGCACAGAAGTTTCAGAGTTGCAGAAATGTGCAATACTGGGTGGCCTTAGACATATGCTCAGTATATTTGGGGAGTGAGGGGGACAGGAAGAAGGAGAAAAAAAATCTTATATGACTACTACTCCAGCAGACAACTTGGGGTTGTCCCAACACCAATTCTTTTGTTTGCACATTTAGAGCTGATTCTCTCTTTAGGCTCCCAATGTTTTCATGATTACATTTGTGATCAGATTATACTGTTTACAAAATACCTGAAGCAGTATGTAAAAAAAAACAAATCATCATGTGACGAATCAGTCTGAGTCAAACAGAAGACTACTGCAGCTTTCCATATGGTGCAACTCACTTCTAAATGCCCTTATATTCGGAAACAGCAGACCAGGCTCCAGCAGAAGCAGGACGTGTTAGCTTTAGAAGTTAGACTTGCCAACATACAGTGCCATTTGCTTTCTTCCCCACTTCGAGAGCCCCAGTGGTAGCACATCAACTCTCATTAAAAACAGTTTCAGTTAGGAGCTATGAATTAGTCGTGCAGAAGATGGATTAATGCAGATCAGAGTGTGCTTACATCTGTAAGGGCCTGGAACCAAGGGGTCCCAAGGAACAGCAATGTCAGAAGCCACTGTAAACCTTCTCTAGAAAGGTAGGCAGCAAAGTTTGACTGAGAACCATCTCAACACATTTCTACTGATGGAGAAGTCAGTTTCTGGCAGGACATCAGTATTCGACCATGAACTGTGCCAGATACCACAGACAGACCTTAATATGTGATGTTTCACCTGCCAAAGACAGAAGTTATTGCCAAGTCCTCTTTGAACCTGTTATTTTCATAACTTTAAGCTCAATGGTCCAAAATGCCGATGGTTGACAGAAGAACATTTTTGCTAGTTCCTCAGTCCATTGCTTATGAGGAATGAATAACAGACACTGAAGAAGAGCTTAAAAGGAAAAACTTATCACTGATGAAGCAAGATGGAGCACATGCAAATTCCTTCAAGTAGACAAAATGATGTTGTACTGCCAGATGGTCCATATCGTTCTAGTCCTTCACTAAAGCTGGAGCAGCCTGGATTGCGATGACAGGTACTGGCCCAAATTCATGAGACCTGTTTTATGTTTGCCTTTAATGCTGTGGACTCCAATGTTCCTGCTTTTCAGACAGACCATCTTTAGGAGAAGGTTTTAATAACATATGCTTACTTTAACATAAAGTTTCTCTCTGGAGTGGAGGTCATCAGATTAGAAGAAACACTATGCAATCCACAGGACTTACTAAAGGAAATAAACCCCTGTCACCATCTGTCCTGGGAATGTGGAGGGGAGAGGGCAGGAAGGGGAAGATGTTTAACTACATCACTGCTGTGATTTTCACCACAGAAAACCCTTGCACAGTTAAATACAGCAAATCATCACCATTCTAGGCTTCTACCTCCCCACTGTTCCTGCTGCAGGAGCAAACAATAACATTAATTCCTTGAGAGCAAGATGGCTACAAGAACACGTCACTTCATGTACAGAGGATTTATAGCTGTGGCTCATATGGAAACAAAGATTTAAGCTCCTCTCATCTGTCCTATCTAAAAACAAGCAGACCCGAGGAACATACCAAAGTTCCCTCAAAGATTTTCACCCATGGCACCAAAGGCATGATAGGCACAGATGTTACATTGCCAGGTAAATGTCAAGCTTTCCATTGCCACATCAGCCAGCACTACAGCCAGCTCACCTAGGCAGCATCTGAAGTTTATTCTGCACTAGCAGAATATTTATTATTCCCCCTCTGGGAGCTACATGTAACATGCAAGCATTCAGACACAGAAGATGTATTAAGTGTTTCCTTAAGCCAAGGAAGTCCAAATGAGTGTCTCCTGGATGTTAGTGCCTAGCAGCCAGAACAGAGTAATTAATGCACTGTTTCTACCATTTGAATCAAGCTTGCAGAATAGTCCAATGCTCAACAACAGTCTGAATTTTAACATTTTATCCATAGGCATTTCAACAGGACTGTAAGTTTTCCAGGGGTTTTTGGGGGGAAAATGATGAAAAACACAATAAAAAAAAATTATACCAATATTCAGGTGACTAAATCACTTTTATTTAGTTTTCAGCCTACAAACTGAAAATTACAAAAGCAGATTTGCCAAAAATGATCAAGAGAACAATAATAATAATAATAAAATATTAAACTTTAACTATAATCAAGTCTCAATTACTCACAGAGCAGCACATGAAGAGCTACAGAGTCACCTTGGATCCATCTGAGCTTGTAGCTTGACCTTAGCACTGCCCTTTGCCCATGCAGGCTGGCCCTGAACTGACAGAGGAAGCCCAGAGCTTAATGGGTGCTGCCTGTGGTGTCTTCACACTGTTATTATTCATGAAGTAACCTCTACTGGTGCTGATGCTGTGCCTAGGCTGGGAAAACCTCCTGAAACTAAGGGCACTGAAGACCATTGAGCAAATGCAACCCGAGTCCTGCATGATCCAGCTCAGACCTGACTGTAACCAAGAGACAAAAAGTAAAGTCTGTACAGACCCACAGAGACATCTGCAACACATTTCCAGAATCTCCAGAATCACAGATATATATCTTACATGGGATCTTCCAGTATTCTTACTCTGTCTACCTGTGTTATCCCAGAAAATGGGATATGTGGTTCTCTGACTCAGGGAACCTGAGCAGCCCAAGGTCTACCAATATTATTGAAGACTACAGCGAAAAAAAAGCATTGAATGGCTCCACTTTTTCTTCATCTCTATTCATCACTAGGTGACCATCTTCAACAAGTATCAATGCAGTGTTTTCTTTAGCTCTCCTTTTGGTATTGATGTACTTAAAGCCCTTCCTGTTGCCAGATACAACACTGCTCAGTCTCAACTCCAACTGAGCTTCTGGCTTTCGTGTCGTCTCCCTGCATATGCAAACCACAGCTCTGTAATCTTCCTGAAAAGCCCCACCTCACTTCCAGAGATGGCACAATTTTTTTCTTCCTTTTGATCTTCACGATGAGTTCTCTGTCCAGCCAAGCTGGTCTTCTACTCCACTTGCTTATGTCATACTAGAATTGCCTGCTCCTGTGCTTCAACCTTATTCTTAAAACCTGACTTTGTTAGTACTGATTTAACTGAACACAGTTAAATCCACTTTAGGAATTTTTCTTGAATTGATATGTAATGCAAAAACAAGCGAAAAATAGAAATCTCTATGAAAACAACAAGAAGTTACGATTATCAGGGATATATCCTACAGAGATCATCAGTCTTTCTAGTGTAAAATACCAGGCTGTTGGGATTTTTTTTTCTTCCCCAAACTGGAGACTGAGTGTGTGAGGACAAACATAGCATAAGCCAAGTGATCCCACTTCTCAGAAAGACAAATTACTGTAAATCATTGATAAGGAATATTTTAGCTGGGCAGAAGCTCCCAGCTCTCAGAGCTCACTTTAAGATGCAAAGTCAGCAACAGATGTTACTTTCCAATGAGAAGCACTGCCAGGAGCCACCCCTCCAGAGCGACCTTGCCCCTCAGTATTCCCACAGCCACAGCACCTTGCGGAGCAACTCCTGCGCTCCCAGGCAGCCTTGAACAGTCAGTGTTTTCCCTCCCTCTGGTAACGGACAGAGCAGCCTGGGCTAGCTGAAGGTGTCCCTGCCTGTAGCAGGGAGGGTTGGAACTAAATGACCTTTAACGACCCTTCATACCCAAACCATTCTACAATACAATTCTTTAAGGACAGCAGTAGTAGCCCTCAGAGTATGCAGCAAAACACCTTCAAGTGTTTACATGCTGTTACTATAAAACCACAAGAGCTCTCAGACATAGGCTCGCACCAAGGCAGGTGCTGAAGCACAATGGATCTTAACATATTTTGGTTAAGAAACAAACAGCATTCCCATTAACTTCTACAGCTTGGCCCCATATTTCACAGTAATAATCACTCTAGAGGAGTAAAGCTCCAAAATAATGTCTTTCCCTGCTAGCTCTCTGTACCAGATTACACCTCAAGATACTCATGTGAGTGATCCAAACTTGAAGGGTTTTTTTTCAATACAACACAAAAAATATGCAAAAAATCCTCCCTCAATGTAGCTTGCTCTCTCAATTCCCTACCTATAGCAAGAAAGACTAAAGCTTAAAAGAATTTGTTTAGTTGTTTTGATCACCCCCTCCCCATACTGGTGATTCATAGATTTCCCTAAAATACAAAATCAAAGTGAATAACATAAAACATTTTGAGAAAGGACATTGTCACCTGAAGTCTAAATATATTACACTACTATACTGAAAAATATACCAACAAATTTTTATTTTAATGGACAAACTTATAAAATCACTCAATTTACAGCATGTATTTTTAACCATCACTGTGCTGCCATATTCTTCTCTTAGAATATATTTGAACTAACGGCATTTATGGCAAGCAAATAACCCTAACAGCAACCAAATGTTTCATCAGGAGAACAAACATACAGTCTAAAAACTCCACATGGTTCCTACATAAATGTTTCTGCTACTTTTCTAAGTAATATACAGTAACACTTTGTTTCTAAGAATACTAATATATGTATATACATGTTCTCTGTAGCATGCACTGTTGCACTTTATCACTTTTTAAATGCACGTGCTTTAAACATTTTTCTGAGTCTAACATGCCAATGTTTTTGATGAAAAACACCCAAAGTTTTCAACTAAAAACATGTTGCCAATAGTTGCCCAGAGCAAGATTTTACAACCAAATTATAAAAGCCCTAAATCTCAAGTTTTATAAGACCATCAGTGACACATTTTTAACTGTAGTGACGAGACAGGCGCCGCGATAATGTTAACAGCCAGGATGTAAGCATTAATGCAGCCCACGGGGGAGCAGGGGGCACGCCCATAAAGGTCCCTTCAGAAAGGCCACAGAACTTTTAGGTGGCTGTAGTTGAACTTTCTTTGGCTTAATTGCTTACAAAGGGCGAGGGGGGAAGTTAGCCAGGCAACAGGACAATTAATTTCATTAAAACTGTGATTGTGTCCCTTCTTAAAACCTTAGTTATTGTTCTTGGAGCTCACTAATACATGATTTTTGAACAAGAGTCTGACAAATGGAAGTTTGCCATTTAGCTATTCGCAAAAAACAACTGAAATGGTTTTGAAATATCAGCACATCTACAAAACAGTTAAGAGAACATAGTTCTTTTCTTTGAGAGTAATTGCAGAGGTCTTAAATCCAGGCTCTTCGCTGAGCTGAGATCTCTGTCTCAGAAACCAGTACAGTACAACTGATCTAATCAGATTTCCAGTAATGGGTTGGCTTCAGCCAAGCCTCAAATCACATTTCAGCAACTTCATTCACACTTTTAACAAGTAGATTCAGTTACTTCCTTCCCTTCTAACAGTTTCAGTGATTCTAGAACAAGGCAGCACCATGTCTTTCAGTCTAAGCCACATACCTCTGCTGCACCATATGCCCAGTTCCAGTGCTCAACATTTAATAGATGTTGAAAAAAATTACAGGAGATTGTGACTTTGAATTAGTAACAGAAGTCAAAAGACATACACAAAATACTCATTTTTCAAAATTACAAACAAATACAATTGCTTATCAAGAGCTTGAAGCAACACCTACAGGAGTAAGCAAGGAGTACACTGGTCAAACAACTCCACACTAAGGTTAATAACATGAATGCAATGATTTCCTCAGGAAGCTGAATGAAAACAATGTAACCAAGTAATATTTCTGGGTTTGAGGAGACATTAAGACAACTTCTAATGCCTAGACACTACAGAATTGATTTCTGTGACAGAAGAACTCAATTTTTTAATAGACGTAAAAAAGGTGAAACTGCCAAGAAAATTTTATTCTTTTAAATACACTTGCACAAGTGTACTTGCTAGAAGCTTAGTTATTATCATACAACCATAGTTATGACAATATATACATAAGGAGCCATTAAAACATTGATGCCAGAGCCAAATAATCAAAAGGAATTTGAAAAATGTACATTCACATGAACTGTGTAGGTTTCTCCAAGAAGAGGGAGTATTTTCCTTATTTGCAAGAACATTTTCTTTGCATATGAAAACACACTGCACACCACTAACACAATATTTTTTTGTTTCCTTTCTCATTTTTCAACATCTCTGCCAGAGCCATAAAAACAGAGAAAAGAAATTAAATGGTAGGACTAACACTATTAAGAAGTTCTGTACTACATGAGAACACACAGAGAAAATCAGATGAAATTTAACTCTGGGCCCTCTTAGCACTTCTCAGAGCATCAAATGTTGACCAGTTGTGCTGCTAACAGATGCCAGATTGTCATTTATAAATTCTGCACTGGTCAGTAAGTAAGCATTGGTTACTTCCTCCTCATCCTAACAGCACCCCACGCTGCTTGAGAATACCAGAAAAAGGCAAAAATTATGAGTTACACCTACAGAAGGGACTAAAGATATAGAAAATTTACCTGAACATTACAAACACATAATCCTTATGTTTATGTAACTACATCCAATTATTAACTAAGAAATAATTCTTATCAAAACCTAAACCATAATTAAGTCACTAGTTCTTTTCCCGTAATCTCTTAGAACCTTTATAGATACATGTACAAATAAGTTTACAAGTGTTTCCATTCCTTGGCCCTTCCCACAGATTCTAATAAACTAGTCTGTATAAACAGGCTAACCACATTTTATAATCACCAAACAGAATAAACACGGACACACTAACGTGCAATTTATACCTTTATAAAAATGTATAATGTAATGCAGATCATTTCCTGAGTTGGTTTGAAGTTTCTATGCACTGTCACCTCCCCTTCCCACTGCCAGCACTGTGCAAATTTTCAACTGTGTGTTACACAGACACAAACTGTAATCAAGCTAGCTCTGTAATACATTAGAAAACATGCTCCTCCTCCTCCTCCTCAGGACTATAACACACCTAGACAAGCTGATCATCCCTTTTTTCCATCCTTCTATCAGATTTCTAAAATGTGCAAGGCTGGCACACATGAACAGTAGTAACACATGGAAGAAAATCTGATTTACAAGCCTGCTGTTCCCAAGTTTAGGACTGACAGGGATGCTGTGCAAGCAAATGCCAGTGAGGTACTTAAAATAGGGTATCCACTTGGGAAGAGATTAAGTGATTAAGTTTGATGTTGCTGCCAGCTGCTAGTAGCAATTTGAAGGGCTAGAGATATGTTTATGAACTCAAATCAGGACTTTTCCCACCTCCCTGATTTTTCAGTACAATCTGTTGTAAGCTACTCAGGAGATGTAGACACAGTGGCATTTTCAGACATGTCAAATGTTAGTTTCCTAAGAGACTACAGGTCTCTTCAAATTCAATTTTCTTATAACAGAAGCTAACAAGCAAATAGGTATGAAATCAGAAAGTCGTATTTCATTAAGACTGTCAGCAGCAGATCACACATCATACACAGCATCTGGGAACATACCAAATAACTTTGCACTTTAAAAACCCAACACTTTCAACTACCTTTTGATGGCATTTAACAATTTTTTTTTCATTAATAACAACGTTCCCACATTCTCAGCTGCCTATGTTATACTGCAATATCGACGTTGCCTCAGCATTTTCTCTATGCAATATAATGTGAACACTTCTCACAAAATACCTTAGGGCACACATTTTGGACTCTGACAGAATAACAATATTCCAAATATAAATAAAATAATTATTTTTTCATTCAATTAAATTTAATTATTCAATGAAAACAATATGAATTATTTTAGCATTTTTCATTACGTACATGCTGTACCTACTTTTGCCATTTTCACATACCTCTATTTCAACTTCTATTTCTTCCAAATTCCAGATGCTAGCTATGGATCTGTTAAACTTTCATACACTGCAGCTAACAAGGACTTTTAGAAATCCTCATTTGAGATAAAATTTGCTCGCCTAATCTTTTTGCTGCATTTAACAAGCTTAGCTTTGCTAGTTTCTCAAAGTTGTTCCAGTTGCACAAAAACCTTGCATGGGGGTTTGGGCTCACAAGCAATTTCAACCCTTGACTCACAAATACTCAGAAAGCTACAAGAAACTCACAGATGGACAACCAGCTTGATTTCCTCCTCTTTCATGTTATGGAGAAATACTAGAAGTCTGACATGCAAAACCCTCACATTGTAACAGCTCTTTAAGAAAGGTTAAGCTTGTGCAGTGTGTAGCCTTTGTTCTCAACACAAAATGAAGCACTGATGCTAATGGAGTGCTGGAGTCTAATTAGACAAAGTTCTACCAAAATTTATCAACCCTCTTAGGAAGTAATTGAGGCAAATCTAAAAAAATCAATCAGCTGCAAAGAACATTAGAAAGATAATTATTTAGTGACTTTGTTACTACTATTTTCTCTACATAAACATTAAATAAAGTGATTTAGAAGTGTTCCCACCTTTCCAGAACTTCTTAAGCATCCTCAATCTTCAAAAACAGTGGTTAATATATTATTTTAAAAGGAAAGAACTTTGACAATCTTATCTAAAACTTGGCTTGGGCTTTGCTTTCTCCATGATGGAAGTTTAGGAATGGAGCCTGTCAGTCAATAACATGATCACAGAATCACAGAATGTTAGGGGTTGGAAGGGACCTCCAGAGATCATCGAGTCCAACCCCCCTGCCAGAGCAGGACCATCTAGTCTAGGGCAGGTCACACAGGAATGCATCCAGACAGGTCTTAAAAGTCTCCAAGGCAGGAGACTCCACAACCTCTCTGGGGAGCCTGTTCCAGTGCTCTAGAACCCTGACAGTAAAGAAGTTCTTCCTCATATTGAGGTGGAACTTCCTGTGCCCCAGCTTGTGACCATTGCCCCGTGTCCTATCGCAGGGCATAAGTGAGAAGAGGTTGCCCTTTCCTTCCTGACACCCAGCCCTCATAAATTTATACACATGAATTAGATCCCCCCCTACGTCTTCTCTTCTCCAGACTAAAAAGCCCCAGGTCTCTCAGCCTCTCCTCATACAGCAGGCGTTCCAGTCCCCCAGTCATCCTCGTAGCCCTTCACTGGACTCTCTCAAGTAGATCTCTGTCCCTCTTGAAATGAGATACTTGATAGATATACATCATATATATACATATACATTTGCAGTTATTTTGAAATGACTGCTTAAGGAAGTTTCAGATATTCAGAGTAACCAAAAGTACATTCACATCAGCTCTAGTACTAAACCCCTCTCACCATCTTCTAAAAAGCAATCCTTTGTAACACCCTTCTGTCATCTTCGCTACTGTGAATACAATCTATGAACTAGATAACTGAAGTATCTCATCCCATACCAAAGTAATTAAGCATTTTAACTTCAGCTATTGATACGAGCTACCAGTATAAGTTGATTACAAAACATTAAAACCTAACAGCCCTGGATTTAACCCCCCAGCCTTCATGGTTACACTACAAACGGCAGCTTCTGGCTATCCTTGCACCACTCAGATCCTTCTTCCTCCTCTTCATGCTTCCATCACAAAGTTCCTATTGACAGCTGAACTTCAGCACCTTTCCTCAGGTGAAAGTCTTTGTTTTCAGTACCATTACATTTCATCCAGTTTGCACTACTTCAGTTCTTCCAGTTACTGTTTTCCACAACATCCTATTACTCCTCTGTCTTACCTAGTGTCACATTTAAGTCTTCAACAACTTCCATTAGCATGGTCTTTCTCTTTGACTAATTGCAAACATTATTTACTTTTTTTTTGTAAATACACAAAGGAGTCCACAGCTTCATTAGGAAATCCTAAACAACCCAATTAAACATTAAATAAGAAAAAGAAAAAAAAGAAACACAAACTGCATGTTTGTACAGTGTCTTTTCACTGTAGCTTTCTAGATTTAAATCTAAGGTTGCAAAAGATACTATTTCAAATGAACATTTCCAGCATTCTGAAACAAAACCACTAAACTGTCAAATATCAGTCATGAAATGACCAAAACAAGAAATACTATTACATAAAACAGAAAATCCATAAACACAAACTGTACCTGCTTTTCCTTTCGATGAGAATAGCCATGTAGGAAGCAGGTAAAGCAGCACCAAAGCCAGGAGACCAAAAGTAGAATTTGCCAAGTATCTTCCTGAAAATATAAATTGGACATATATTACATGCAAAGCAACCAAAACATTCAGGTACAACACCATATTTTAACTTTATTATAACATTATGCAATTCATATGCATAACTGCATTATTCATTTTGTCCCTTTATCTTAATCAATACTTAAATACAAACACTATTCATTATATTTTCACACTTGGATAGTTCTCAGAGGGGTTCTCAGTGTTTCATCAATATTAAACACCTGAAATACTTCATTAATGTATCCATCTGATTTAACAGATTACTTTGCTTCAAAGACAGTGGTGCTTTCAAGAGATACTACTGAAAAGCTGCAGATACTAATTACAGAAAAATCTTCCAGAAGTACTTAGAGTTGCTTCTCTCTCTGCTACTTGTCAAAATAGATCTTCAGGAAGACGTTCATTGTGGAATGCAGGGATGCAATCAGGTGAGCCAGAAATCAAATCAAATTATTATTATATATGTCACACTCCAAAGAGATAATCAAGCTGAAGCTAAAAACAGTAAACCATTCATTTACAGTAAGCCAAGGAATCAATCTGTACATTACAACTAGAAGCAACAGTGACACCCTAGTTCTATTGCCATGGGAAAGCCTCATTTTTCACAAGAAGAACTGGATTTCACTCAGTGTCCACACAGTTTCAACTATCAAAATTCCTCCAACAATAACAGTTAAAAAAAAGTAGTTATACAGATGACAACATCTAAGAAAATATTTCTCTAAATTAGTCACTGTTAAAGGAGAAACACTAAATGCATGTCAGACAGTGTCACCAACCACATTTGGTCTGTTGAGGACACCTGCACCTTCAAACTAATCCAGGTTCATCTCAGAAGTAAACAATAGCCAGGCTGTCATGAAATTGGGCAGCATGATAACAAACATACTTTAATTACACCAATGCTGCTCAGCTGATAAGCACTATCAGTTTACAAAAACAGAGCCTTACAATGGAATCTACTCTTCCAGAAACACAGCGAACAAAAATACAACAAACAAAATGGCAAACACATACAGGAAATTTTCTTAGATTAAATTTCATGTTGACAACACAGGAGAGAGAACAAAGATAGTTAATCAATACCATCTGATTAGCTCACTTTCATTCTTGCTGTAAAAGGCATGATCAGCCCCATTTGATCCTTCTGCAAAAATGACATTACCAGTGAGCAATGCCAGCTTATGTTCAGAAGTGAAAAGGGAGCCAGTGTATCAGCAGCAAGTGATGTAATGGCAATTACACAGTCTTCATTCCCACGGCTGCAAAAGGATAACTTCTCAGGATGACAACGCCAAATGCTGCAAGTTCGTTATTAGGACTCTCTTGGAAAGCAATTACTGTATGAAGTTTCAGGGAAGCCATTTTAAACATCTTAATAAGTATGAACACATCTTACCAGACACACCTGTTAAGTAGCAGAACAAATGTCTTTTCTGTGGGAAAGAAACAGGAATTTGTTCTTTTGGCATGGTTTAGAATCCCTCGATGAATGCTTACATCTTTTGTTCGATAAGATTTCGGAAACAACAGCAACATATTTTACAAATAAAGTGAAACATTTAAAATTCTGCTAAAGTAGATGTAAGTAAGTTTTTGTTATTATCTGCATGGTTATTTTCACATGGTCTCTGGTTAGCAACTGGAACAAGAAATGGAGTTCTTTCAGGTTACACATCTAATTCCTCAATGTACAACTGTATCCAAAACTCAAAGGCTGAGTCTAGTTAAGCAAGCTGAAGTTCAAATTCACAGACAAATTTAACCTACTCTATCTGCCAGACTAAAAGAACCATGTCTTCACGAGGTTTTGCATTTAATAAAACCAAAAACCTCGAAATCACACTTTTCATTTAACAGAGTCTACACTGGAGCCTAGCACTTCTGCCTGAAGCTCAGACAGATGTCATCTTCTGGATCTCACCAGCAGAAGAGATTACAGCCCCCAGCTGGCCTGTCACACATCTGTAGCAGGGCTCATCACCCCTGCTGCTCTGCCAACAGAGCACTCTGTTCATAGTCCTTCATTCACTTCCAGAAAAAAAGTGAGAAAAGAAAAAAAAAAAGTCACTCAAGTTCACTTGGTAATCCCCCTTCTAGAATGAGAATATCCATCCAAAGCCTAAATCACTCCTGATATTGGATTTAGGTATTTCTGAAATTTTGTCCACTTATGAAATGGTGAGAGGATTAAACAATGCCTGCAATTATTTTAATTGCACTTTCTTGACTGAAGTTTTACATCCATGAACATATTTGCAGCAGTTTCAATTTTGGTGGCTTTCCTAGGTGGAAAGAAGCAAACACTGCCAGACCATCACCTCTACCAGACACATCAGCACAAGCCACACTTCTCACTGACACTATTATTTCAATGTTAGGTCTTATAATTGTTACTGGATGACTGAGATGTATTTTCAGTAGGCACACTGACTGAAGACTGACTGAGACTTTGGTAAAGGCATGAACAGATTAAGTGGTCACTTCACGCAGTGCCAACACATCACCTCCTTGGTGCTCCAAAAGGAGAAAACAGGCAACTCTTCTCAAATCAGGAATTGTGCAGGTAAATAGGTATTGGCAGCTACAAACCTTGTAATCTGCTCTTTTGGTCTAGAACATCCAGGAGGGTAAGATCAGTCAACTGCACAGGGCTTGCTGGGCAATTTTGCTTCCAAGTTACTGCTGCTCTCACGATAATAAACCTTCCAACCAAGAAAAAAACACAAAAAACCGGAGCATGCATCCTATCACATCCAAACCCACCACCATCTAGATGCAGATCTAGAGCACCTTAAGTCTCCACAGTCTCAGACAATCTCTTTGCATGGCTGCCAGTCAAGTTCAGAAATACTCAGGCAACAGGACACCACAGAGGTACTGACACTTCTGGATTAAAACATTCAATACCAAACTGCATTCTGGTCTGGCAAATGACACACAATTACTTGCTCTCATGGGCTACTGAGGGAAGTACACTGTATCACACAGCAATAAACTCAAGGAATCATATGAATTAAAAGAAAAAAAAAAAAACATTTAAAAAACCCAAATTAAAAAAAAAACCCTCATACAAATTTGTTAAAGAAAAGGGAGTCAGGTCTCAGATTTCCATCCTTCATCACCCACCCAACAGCTATTAACTACTTGGTAATCATCTACTAATTCCTGGAAGACAGAGGATCTTTCTTCTTGAAGAGTCCTAGCAAGCAGTCTTGTCAATCACTTGGGAATTCACACATAATGCATCTACAGGATCATCATCAGATATGTATTTATCCTTCAAAGGACAAGTAAATTTGGAAAGTATGACTTTTCTGATGATCATGTTGTCCATTGTTATCTGAGATGTCATTTAATGGCTCTTACATATCCTAACTGCTGAGGCTCCACATTTTATTCTATAGTTACTGCAGGCTTTAGGTGTCTATGTATAACATCTCTTCCAGTAAGAGCATTTAGATCTAGGGCACCATCATGTTCATAAACAGGACAGTTTAACTTCTAACTATCCTGAAAAATACACACTGCAAACAGCTGTAAATATAAATAAACGGAAGTGGCATTTATAGTCATTTTTCAAAGCAAGTCTGTATCTTGCAGAACCCCAAAAGCTGTATTGGGGTTTCCTTCATTTCTGACCACAAATAAGGAAAGTACAAACTTGGATGACTGGATAAAGCTTAGGATAATTAAAAGTAATCACATGAGGAAAATAGAATTCAGCATCAAACTCCATCATTTCTTTCTAGCAGAGAATGATGCAGGCCTTCTCAGTTCCCCTCTAGAATGTATTTGCATTTCCTGCAACAATGTATTTTGAATCAGTAAAACAGAGAAAAGGAGGCAAAGTGAATACAATGACTTGTTTACCGCTTTAAAAAATTACAAAATGAGAAGTGAAAATAAAACCAAAACCCAAAGGTTAATATTCAAGTGGTAAGACCAGAAATCAAGATGATGGCACAGCTGTAGTTTTCATTACTCCAAACCATTACAAACAAACTTATGATACAGAAAGACAAATTATTATATACACTGAAAAGCTGCATAAAAATAGCTTTCTTATTTCATTTTTAGGACAACATACCAACCTTAGAATGCAAAAGCAAGCAATATACAAGGTCCCATTTGCTGTCAGGAAGGAAGTTGATTGCAAGATCTCAGGTAGCAGATTGTGCAAATAATAGTCAAGTTTTCGTTTCCTGAGAATGGCTGCAATCTGAGGGAGGAGGAAAGAGGAAAAAAAAAAGGAGGGGACAATCTTTAGTTCAGTTAGGCTCTTTTTTGCACATCGTAAAGAAAAGTAGAAGAGGAAAATGAGGCATGCCCATTTAAGTAGTAAATCAAAACCTCTTAAATTTGCTGGGCTTATGAACAATACCACAAAGATTTCCTTTGAACTTGTTCCAGCTTTTACAATATTTGTATCAGGAAATACATCAAGCAATGCTAAATGGGAAGTATAGAAGGAATTTTATCACCCTGTTACCATTGGCCATAATACTCAGAAACATTGCCTGCCATATACCAGAACTTCTAAGGTATGACAAATTTACACTGAATTTTGTCTACCAGACAACTGGACTACCACATAATTAAGATCAGAATATCAGTTAAGTAATCCAAATACAGACTTGACAGTGTTGATGAAGTTATTACCTATTTCTAAAGGTTTTCTACTCCAATTAACCAACTGCAAGTCCCCCAAAAAATGTTCACCACCTGGAGGAAGAACAACACATTCCTGACAAATTTTATAGAAACAGGATGTTACCTCTAAAAAACTGCCTGTAGCAGAGCTGGATCTAAAAAATAAGCGTTCTTTTTGTGAGTATAAAATATGTCCCATGTTTTGTAGAGAACAGTTACTGAATGACTTAAAAACCGAACATCTCCAAACCCATTTTTGATATTCTGCAACTATCCAATGGGAAGCTGTAGAGAACCAGGCTCTTCTCAGAGGTGCACAGCGGTAAGACAAGAGGCAGCAGATAAGTTCAACTATAAGAATCTCAGATTAGACCCAAGGAAGAAAAATTCTCACTTGAGGGTGGCTGAATAGGGTTGCCCAAAGCAACTGTGGACTCTCCATCACTAGAGAGCCTCAAAACTCAGCTGGAAAAGGAACCAAGCAACCTCACCCAAGTGGCCCTGCTTTGAGCCGCAAGCTGGGACTACATGGCCTCCCAAGGCCCCTCCAACCCAAGTGCTTTTACGAGACTTACTACACTTTGGGTGCACCATGACATAGATTTCATTGGGTTTTCTTTTCAATAGCATTATCATCTCTATCTTCACCGATCTCCCAAGGAGCCTCAAAACTGGCAGGAGTTTTTGGTTAATGCTTAGAATTAAAGTTCCAAACTGAGCAAGCATCATATTGCTGGTGCTGATGAGAACAACAAAAGACATCCTATCAAATTGGTACTGGCGATGCCTCTCAAGGTCTCAGCTCCTCAATTTGAAGACATGGGAGAGGGAGCTGTCCTTCTGCAACACTGTCCACTCATACTGAATAGCAAGTAGATGTTTTAGATGGGCCAAGGATTCTCTTAAAACTAACCACAACCAAGATCTGCCAAAATCTGTTTCCACAATGAAGCCTGAACTAAGGATTAAGGAGAAAGACATGCATGAACAGACTACTGAAAACAGATCTACACATTAATTAATCAAGTGTCAAGAGTGCTTAAACCATAATGGATTAGGCAATAAGGCAATCTAGACAATCTTTCTGTTGAAGCAAAGTCTTAACATAGTCTAAATGCCTGATCGCTAGTTGCTACCTCCTCAGCTATTTCTAGCCTATTGGATTAGGGTCATGAACATTTGGAACAAAATAACTTTTTTTTTCTTTCAAGAAAACAGACCTTACACATGAAGTGTTAAGCCTTGCTTCCTCAGACCAAAGTGTCAGAAGTAGAACAGGAAAAAAATTGGTATCTTGCAAATTAATGTCAAATCACAGTCAAAAAGTTACTCCTACAGCTTCTCCAACAAGGTCTAGACTAACATATTTCTGCTTTGCCTTCTCTTTACAATTCTACTTCCAAGTGAAAAATAGAAAAAGAATAGGAATAACAACACACAAACCAGTCCAAAGAAACACTGCTCACAATAACTGAAAGAACTGTGTGTTTAAGGGCAATGGTGTTGAATGCAAAAAAAAAAAAAAAAAAAGCCTATCAATTTCAAAGTGCTTTAAAGACATCAGCGAAGCCAAATATTGTGTACTGTAGGTGAACACAGGCTAGAGCAGACTATGGATCAGGCTCTCCTCCTCTCCTCTACCACCAACAATGTGGTTACATGGAAAAAAATGCCAGATACTTCTGGACACCACCTCATTCTCCCTTGCAATTTCACACACTTTAAAAAAGCACTACTAAAGTTGAGGTTGGCAAGACAGACAGATTATGAAATCTGTCAGATGGCAGCCCTTCACAGTTCCCACAGGGACGATACTGTGATGAAGGCCAAACTCTTACAAGAAATGCACTGCTCAAGGGTTAGCAGCAGACATTGGTAGGAGATAGCAGCATGGAAGGAGAAGGCATCAGGACATCCAGTAGGTACTTCTTGGCAAACCTAATCCCCATGAAAACACTAACAGATGTAGCAGAACATCTCGTTACCTGAGACTCCCTGTAGAGCCAGAGAGACAAATGAACATCTCATTGACATTATGGTGTCAGCTCTCCAGATATAAAAGGGGCATACAAATCCTGGACACCTTTAATTACGCATCTCAGGGTAGCTTGTATCAGGACCTTAGTGTTGGTAGCTGTAAAAGTTACACTGAAGTGTTATTCACTGCAAGAATGAAGGACTGCAATTCTGACTCAGCTCACTGATCCAAACAGTTGACCCTTGTGGATACAGAAACGGCCAAAAGCAGCCCCACACCTTCCATTACTCTTGTCACAGTTTCTCCACAATTTCTTAGTTTCACTCTTCTCTTTGAGATGGGGGTGGTAAGAATTTTACAAAATAAAATTCTTCAGTGCTTACAAACTATTGTAGATTTTCAGCTTCAGTAGGACAGGGCGGCACGTCCGCACCACGAGCAGAGGAGAACAAGTGCCCGCTGCCCTGTGAACCCCAGACACTCCCTGTGCTGCCTCACCTCCTGACCCAGAGGTTTGGCCACAACATGCTCCGCACACCACTCTAAGACCATGATTTCGTGGAGGGAAAAGCACAATGCCCTTCCATTGCTGCCTTTCCCTCTATTTCTCAAGCCATGGTGTTTCACCTGCCTATTACCCTTTATGAGAAGAAGACTGTCCCAAAAAAACACCATCTTCAACCAGGGTGAGCCAACTCCACTGAATGTCAGTGGATTGTGGTCCAGGTTTCACTTACTCATGACTTCTCCTGGCAGACCACAGCAATGCAGCCTGACCTGCCTCAGGGCGAAGAATGCTCCAGCACCGCCTTTGCCTTAACAGCAGCCTAGGTACACACCAGATCTGCTGCAACTTCCTACCCTGACTTTCCAGTGACTCTGAGTCACTCTTAAAATCTCTCAACCAACAACCTGGCCTTAGGATATTTAGGACTACATAACTCTCTGAAATAAAGACTATCATTAACAACTCCACCCTCCAGTGGAACTTATATTTAACCAAAACAACACTTCCCTGTACAGTGCTATTTTTCCTTTGAAAAGAAAATACCAGTAATACTGTGAAATAAAGTTTCACAGACACTAAGAGCTATCAGTGACTGCACCATTTTCCATTCCAGATAGAAGGCACATGACTTTCACTTCTCCTTTACATATGCTGCATACCAACCACTAAAAAAAGACAAAACTGTAAAATCAAAATGTGACCCTGTACACACATCTCTCTAGGGAAGATATTACAAAGGGAATAGAGACCTAATGTAACCAATGTCCACCACATCCAGTACACCACAAAAACTCTTATCACAGAAACCACAGTCCTTCTCACTGACCTTTAAAGTAACAAATAGATAATGACACTTTCTCAAGTAGATTTGCTCTCTGCAGATAAGAAAATACCCAAGTTTGAAATATTTACTTAACATAAAAAGATTTATTTATTCATCAAGAAAATTTCCAGCTCTATCGAGAATTAAGCATTTGACACAGGGTGGAGTGTAACCACTCCTTTTAAGTTAGTTTGCAAGAATTCCAAGATACATAGAAGGTAACAAAGAAAGCCCACATTGCAAAAACTAGAGCTGATGTTTTCTTCACATCACGATTTACGTTTTCATACACTATGACGTTTTATGCACTAAAAAGAAACTTTAAGCAGCACTAGTCTACAGATGCAGTCTTTATTTGGCCTATGTAAACGTTAAGCAGAAACTTGAGTACTTTGGTGCTGATCAGGACAACTGATCCTCCACAGTCCCCACCAACAGCTGAGCTGTTTGCCTGTAACAGCCCTTGCAGCCCTTCCTGCCACACAACTTCACTCTCACCTTCCCCCCAAACCAGCCTAGCTCAAGCCACCAGAGCTCTAGAAATAGGACAGAGTTCAGCTTTGCTAACATTTTTATATTCACATCTTCTAATACAGTCAACTAATAAATCCTGTCTTTCCCAATCTCCCCTAAGAAGTACTCTTGTAGATGCCCAAACGTTCAACAACCAAGAGCAAAAGGGAACATAAAACAAATCACACACTGCCACAGGGCTGATGGCCTATGAATGCCCAAAGTTTTTAGAGCTTCCTCATTGCCTCCAATTCCCATCTGCAAGTTCTAGCTCTTGATCTTCCTTCGCTCCAACACAGTCTGAAGAAAATACAGATACAGTGCAGAAGATGAAACAAATGAAACGCAGTTAAAGGACAGAAAAAGATCAACGGGAGAAAAAAGGATGAAGCAAAAAGAATCCTAGATATCTCATCATCAGAAACAAAGAGCAGAGCTAGAGAAAAGGTAACAGAGAATGTTTCAGGAGAAGAGCTGAAAAGAACAGATTTAATTCTAAAAACATTCAGGTGTGTTAATACATTAAGAAATAAGTAGTCAGGAATTTTTCAAGCATTCATATACCATAATACAGGCATTAAGGGATGCTTTAATATTTTAAATGCCTACTCTCACCCTTCCAGTGGTTAGCAAACCCATAAGACAAGATTCCAACACTCCTACATATAACAGCAGACTTTATTTAAATGACAGCCAAGTACCACATACGTAACTGAAAGTTTTAGGAAGTAAAAGATCTCACAGCAACAAGTCTAAAGAATTAGTAGCACAAGTGGAGACAGCCTAAGAAAATTATCATTATATTTATTGTGCACAGATGAAGAAAATACAGCAAACTGTGCTTCACAACTAAAATCCAGAACTATTACATGACAGTCTGTGTATCACTGGATATTGTAATTATGAAGGCAGGCATATGTGCAGCTGGATGAAATTTAGATAGGTCACAACACTGCAGTCCTTTACCAGCCAAATTTTTGCACGGTACAGTCAGAGAAGACAAATGCATTACTCTTTAGTAACCATTATTTCTTTAATATTTCTCCAAGTAAGAAACTGATCTGATGAAATACACCCTGACTGTCCTTGTGTGACATCTGTGCCCTGAACACACACTGAGGAAGGGGTGGGGAATTAAACACCTCCCAGCCTGACTTCCAGAGAAAATATTTCTGGCCCCAAACACGATTAGTTTGGTACTAAGAATGCGGTCAGGTAAATCCTCTTGAATAAGGGAAGTCAAGCATGGGGGAAAGAAGATTCCCTTTCCATGCCTGAAGACTGATCCAGCACTGCCCAGGGTCCTATTACTCCCTGTGGGAAAACTCAACACAGCAAGACCCTTTTCTTTTTTTTTTTAAATTGCTATGAAACTATATTTAGCATTGGTGGAAAACCCATGAAAGAGAGGCTGCTACACCTCTAAAACTGTTTGAATGTGAACAGAAATGAGTGTAGAAGGAAAAACATGGGGTTTAGACCTTTACATATAGTACAATATGGAACGGGAGTTGGACGGAGGAAACCACTCCTCAAATCAAATGCAAACAGTCTTGCAGTAATACACTAGTCACTCCAAGAATAAACACTGTTAATGAACTGAACTCTAAGGCATACTGTATTTTATGTCCGAAGCATTAAAAAGTCTACTCAGTAAAAACAAAAACTAAAGAAATTTTTTCGAGCATTAACTACAGAATTCACACAACTGCTCTCTGACTCTCCAACATGAAAACATAACTAGGAAAGATCAGTCTCCCCAGATTCAGAATGCATTAGTTTGTGGAAAAGCATGACTGAAGTCCTTCCTTTTTTTTTTAAATTTAGTCTTCATATACAAATTTTAAGCCCAATAGAACTAAGAAACAAGAATTTATTTGTTCTGTCTTCAGTGTGGAAAGAAGACATGCATTTCCAACACTACCCTTAAAACACAGCTACATAGTGTAGGGCAAGGCTTTGAGCTAGGCTAGCAACATGTTCCAGTAGAAGAGCAACACAAGACTCCCCAATAAGCTTTCAGAGGCACCGGCCAGGCCTGATTATTTTCATGATGTGTCATGTAACCTCTACAAGTAATCATCATCCAACCACAATAACCTGAGCTTCACCTCCAGTCTCCTCATCCTTCACCTAGCTCCCTGAAGTTCACATTCCACAGGAGGTGTTGCACAGAGGACGGTTTGACTGAATGCACGTGCTCACTGGCTGCCCAGTGTACACAGTCTGACAGGTTACACAGCAGGCTAAGAAACCACAGACCTTGCACCAAAGCTGCACTCCCGTGTACAGTGGTTTTTCCCTCTCTCTCCTCCAGCAAACCACCATTTCCTAACTCTGTACAAAGTGTGTGTCTTTCAGAATGCTACCCCTGCACCAAATTTCAGTGACATTAGCCACCACATACAGCACTGATCGATGGAAACTGAAAAAAAAGCACTATCATCTCTCTCTCATACCTGCACAATATCTGACCACAATCTTGCACATCATAGCAAACTTTTACTTAAAAAAAAAAAAGAAAGCTATAGAAATACTCACATGTAGCTGTATCTCCAGGAAGGCAAAGTTCAATGACACTGATAAAAGTGACTATCTGGCACCTTTAAAATGCAAATTCAGAGAATCATAGTAAAATAATCATAGAATGGCTTAGGTTAGAAGGGACCCTAGAGATCACCCAATCCAACCTCCCTGCCATGGGCAGGGACACCTCTCAACTACACCAGGTTGCTCAAGGCCTCATCCAACGTGGTCCTGAACACCTCCAGGGAGGGGGCATCCACAGCCTCTCTGGGCAATCTATTCCAGAGTCTCACCACACTCTTACTGAAGAACTTCCTAAGATCTAACCTAAACCTACTCTCCTTCTGTTTAAAGCCATTTCCCCTTGTCCTGTCGCTGGACACTCTTGTGAAAAGTCCCTCTCCAGCCTTCCTGTAGGTTCCCTTCAGGTATTGGAAGGCAGCTATAAGATTCCTCCAGAGTTATCTCTTCTCCAGGCTGAACAATCCCAGTGCCTTCATCAGAGATGCTCCAGCCACTGGACCAACTTTGTGGCCTCCTCTGGACTCATTCCAACAGATTTATGTCCCTTTTATGATGGGGACACCAGAACTGAATGCAGTATTTCAGGTAGGGTCTTACAAAAGCAGAATAAAGGGGGAGAATCACCTCCCTTGGTCTGCTGGCCACATCCCTCTTGATGCATCCCAGGATGCAGTTGGCCTTCCAGGCTGCATGAGCACTGCCGGCTCACACTGAGCTTCTTGCCAGTCACCACTCCCAAATCTTTCTGTTCGGGGCTACTCTCAACCAGCTCCATACCCAATTTGATGTCACATTTCTTTTATAACTATATTCAATTATTTATATGTTCGCTTATAACTGTTTGCAATTTCCTATGAATTTTAAAAGAACATTAGCCCTTTGCTTTATAAAAATTATTTTTAAGCACTTTGGTGTAATTTAATCTCCAAATGCCCTCAGGTAACATTTGAGTTTTAAAAGACACTGTTGTTCAAATCAGCAATTTGTTTCTCATGTCTCCTCTTAAAGATTCAGATTTGTTGTTCTTCAAATAGCTGGTCCCTCCCTGATTTCATGGATTACAGAAGCCAGCTTCCAGATTGTTTTTCTAATTTTGCAACTCAGTTCCTGCAATACTCTGAGGAAGAGCATGTACCTCCTGCTCTCTGACTTCCTCCGTCCCTTGTGAGATGTTACATGAGCATGGCTCTCAGGGGGTTGGGTTGTTTTGGAGGACATGAAAAATTTTCAAAAATCTAAACATCTACCCAATTTAAGAGAGAAATTAAGAGTAACTCATGTACTCTGTGAATGACATCTAAATTACCTGCAGTCCTGGCATCACTCTCATTCCACAATGACTCATCTTTGCCACTTGTTTCCCTTGTACTTAAACAATTAGAGGGCTATTTTTTGTGCCCCTTGATGTCTAAATCAGTATAGTTTTCAATTATTTTCCTGCTACCCCAAAATTCTTGCCCTCTACTATACAGCTATATGAACTTAGGACAACAGATTTACACCTCTTTGATAACAGACCCTTTAACAATTTTTGCTGGTTCCCAGTATTTGTATTGTTTTTATCAAAATCTTTGCTCACTCAGTCAAGGCTGGGGCTTTTCCCGCTTTCCATCAGGACCACAATGCAGGCTACAGGTCTTCAGTCCAAACTCACTCCAAATTCTTCAGTCTACCTGAATTTATTAACTCAATTCTTTTCAAATTCTCAGTATCTCGGCAAAAGACTGGTTTTGTTTATCTTCAACTTACAAAAGAATTTTACTTGTCTGGAGCCAAAGCCACCTGAAGAGAGCAGAATGATCACAGCCTGGAATGAAGATGTCACAGCCAGGTTCTTCAGTAACATTAAAGGTAATTTTAGTCATATTTAACCCAGCTTCTAGAAGACTCTAAGGCAAAACCAGACTGAGCTACATGTCATTCATAACACAGCAGAGAGATGGAGGACATCACACAGACATCCCAACACCACCACCACCACACACCACCACCACTGCAACACCAGGTATCGGGTCCTAAAAGAAGGGATTTTCTTGATCGCCCACCCCAGAGATCCAAGCTGGCATACAGAGTCCTATTCAAGGGGGGTAACAGTAACATCCTTCCTAGTCTCCCCACCCTACTTCCAAATACACAATGGTTCATCACACAAACCAAAACTATCTTGCAACGCAGCACTCCAGAATTCTGGACTATTTAGCACACTATCAGGCCAGCACAGCCTGCTCACACACCCACAAAGGTGACACGTGAGGGCTGTGTCTGCGCTGGCAGATAGGACAGGATCTGTCTTAGTGTTAGCTGGCTCCCCGGCTCCACTCAGGACCCATCCAAACAGCAATCCCCCGAGACACTGCATGTGACAGGAGCCTGAGGCAGCAGCACACATCCAGTGTGCACCACCCATCCCTGGGACCAACCTCTGGCCCTCTCCTACAGCAAGGCACAGCGAGCCACGAAAGTGATGTGGCATTCACACTTCATTCTGTCTCACCTCAGTCTTTGGCTGATGATTCTGTCTTCCATCCAACACTTTTCAAAGTAATTTCTCAGCACCTTAATTAGGTTTGTTCTTGTTTTTATTGCACTTGGCAATTTACCTATGAAAAGAGCTGCCAGCTGCCATGTTGAAGACTTCCTGGCCCATGCTGTCCGAGTACCAACATACTCTCATGTTCATACAGAAAGAAAAAAAACACCTTGTGCAATTCTTGACAGCACTTGTGTCTTTAGCAACATTATATACAGTGCTGTCCTCAGGAACTGACAAAATAAAGAGTGCAGATTAAGAGAAAATACAGACATTCAGGGGTCAAAGAGGGCCTAGGAAGACAACAACAGTGGTATCGTAAGTGGGAAAAAAAACCTTGACACAAAAAAAGAAAGAAATAATTTGCAGCTAACAACCTGAAGGCTATTACAAGCACCAAAGGAGATATGGCATAAGTATGAAAAATATTACAAACGAGACCAAAATGAGTTAAAAATTAGTATGAAAAGAGCATCAAACGTGAGACCAAAACAAGTATGCAAAGGGTATGAGAAAAAAATTAAGTGAAAGAAATCAATAAAACATAGTAAGTCCTGAAGATCATTAAAAAATGTGCTAGGAGGAGGCTCAGATGACACCTGTCTGGCCAGAAAACTGGCTGCAGCCTCCCCCAGTCCAGAGGACACATCGAACAGACCGCTGGCACCCACGCTGCCTTGGGCCTGGAGCTCCTCCTCTCTATGCCAGAAGATCTGTCTGCGAGAGGCGTCTGGAGTCAGAGCCAGGAGTCAACTAACAGACAGTGCAAACCTCGAAGGGGCCCATGCTCGAGCTGTCCCCTGGCTGTGACATTTCTCTGCAGAGGCACAGCAGGTGAAGGGCAGGCAGCAGAGGCAGTGTGGAAAGGGGAAGGGCTGTGTTCGAGAGCAAACGGGCAGGACAGAAGTTAGGTTGGTGAGGCAGGGAGGGAGCCTGGCTTAATTTAAATGAAGAAAACATGATCAGAATAGGAGAAAGGAAAGGTAAAACACATGAATGACTCTACAGGCAAAACGTTAGAACAATCATCTCAACTGCAGAATGGCAAACGTGATTTTTACCTTACTTGGATTAAGAGGAAATGTTACCACCAGATCCAATACCTCAATATACTACAGCAACTCTATACTAACAACTAAGCACATTCAGCTACTGCAAAACCTGCACCATCATCAAACAAGTGCCCAAAACCTACAAACCTATGGAAACTGAGGACTCTGCTCTAACACATGTAATAAATGGCAGATTTCCTGTGTGAAATCAACAGAAATCCCAGGAAACACAAGCCATGACAATTAAAATCCAATATTCCAGCCTCTCATTTCCCTTCCTCCAGCTTTACGCAACTTCCCTGTGAAATCATTCTCTTCTTCCCACCTCTGTGAATTTTTAAGTGTGAATTCTCCAACTTTGAAAATACAAGATTACACCTTCACCTTTTCTTTAGCCTTTACTACTGTAAAACAGAAGTATAGACAGAACAAAGAAAACTCATGAAAAGTTTTCCTTATTTATCAAGGCAGGCAGTTTTTAGAAAGCATAATTATAAGGTTTACAGGAGATCATTTGGGGTTTCTTTTGCAGGTATAGGTATTAAGCAACTTTTAACTTTTGTATTTCTTTTCTTCTTTTTTTGTAAAAGTGGGTCTCAGAACACATGCACTGAGACACTCAGTGTGTGAGATACAACCAGTCTTAATCACGAAATAAGCATCCCTGTCAGCCACTCTGGACAGGGAGCAACAATTCAATTTATATATAAAACCAACTTTTGCTAAAGCAACCAGTCTGTACTGGACTAGTTAGTGAAAGCATGACATCTGAATATATGTTTTCCAACTAAAAAAAAAAAAAAATACAGTTATTAAAAAAACACCAATACAGCACTACATAAAAGCAAAGAGACTTCACAGCCATTTACTGAAAACCAGTATTTTACTCATAAAATACCAGCACCACTTAATTTACTAGGCTACATCAGTCTCCCATTGACTGGAAAGCAGCAAAACATTTAAGAGATGTGGAGTGCAGATGTTATGAGTTTGGACTCTGGATTACAACAGGCTCTAACCACATCCTCTCCTAGAATGACCTCAGGCAATTCATTCTCATCTATTCACTCTCATTCATTTCCACACAACTCTCTTCTTTCCTCTCTTTTCTTTAGTTTTTGGCTTGTAGCAACAGGAGGAACTAGCAAGCAGAAGCCATTTTACAGGCTTGACGTAGGAAAATGAAGTGCCATTTTTTGTTGCTGCGTCATACAAAGGACTGGGACTAAGCAGTACCAGAAACATTCTGAACATACACCCATATAACTATAAAGATAAAATAACTTAAGTTCATTCTCTTATGTGAATCTCAGAATACAGGAAAGGGCTGAACATTTGTACTGTCCAGCTGTGATATTTCATTTACAAATACAAGGTTTTGAAGCACGGTTTTAAGTCCAGCAAAGAATAACATTAGTCATGAGTCTCTTAATTCAGGACTGTTCTTTCCCTGCCAAGCTACTTAATGTGCAAGGCTTCTGCCTCCTCCTCTGCAGTCCTCACTGCACCCTTTCACTCTTTACCTTAGCCTGGCTCTGGTGCTTGTCAAACCCTGCTTAACAAATCAGTTCATTAATGCAGCTGAAAACTACCCCAGCTCAAAGCACAGTGGTAACCTCTTCTGGGTTAGTGAATGAATCAAATCTGCTCAAGGACACAAACACACAGAGAAGGGGGTACACTTATGTGTCTGGGAGCAAAGCAGGGCATGACTTTAGGCCATGGCTAGATTTTAGAGCAGCTCAGTTTTAGATTACTCTGCTAAGTTAAACACTGTCAACAACACCTCAAGAAAATTAAAAACTGTGAAGAAGGCATTGTAAAGACTGATGCAGATGTTTTGCAATACAGCATGACACTGGCTGAGAAGGTTCCCACCCCACCCTGGATCTGTGACAAGACATAACTGTTCATGGGGCCACAATGTAAACAGGAAAACATTCTGGATTTTTTGGGTTGGTTTTCCTTCTCAAAGAGGTAAAAGAGGGAGCCTTCCCCCTAGACTGTGACCACACAAATGAGTGAACTGCAGCACAGCTATGAGCAGGAATCTCTTTAGCAGGCTTGGCTGCTGGAGAACTTTGATTTAATTACAGAGCTGTTTAAGCTGCTTTATCTTCAGCCAGACCTGACAGAACACCACTACTCTTCTCATGGCTCATTCTAGGCCCATTCTCTGCTGATACAAGTAGTCATGCTTCCACACAGCAGACTGCATCAGAGAAGAGATGCAAAGAAGAAATTACTGGGGGGGCAAGAGGGAGTAGTATTCTCTGTATCAGCTTCCTGATCCAGCTCAATGTATGCTCACACAAACAGCTTCTGCTCATGTCAGTTCAGAGGGAGAACGTTCACTGTCAGGCAGGACAGCTCCTCAGGTCCACACTGTTACCAGCTACTAACTTTTTTTATCATGCAGTTAGATGTCATCACAATTTTAACTCAATGAAGGCTTCAATGGGAGCTTGAACAAATTACTTCAGGACTGCTGCAGTCTCCCTCCTTCCCTTCATTACACAGCTTGATAATTTTGTTGTATCAGCACTGGTACAGAATTTAAAGTACAGATTCAATGACTTGTTCTTCAAGATTTAGCTCAGGGCCAGCTCACTACTCAGTCCCCAAGCATGATCACACACAGGTGGGTACGTAAGGAAGTGTTCACCTGCAGCACTTCCAGCTTCCATCAGCTCCCGGGATATGTACACACCAACGGATGCAAACAGATCTCAACTCCTCTGCCTGCACCCACATTTGCTAGGAGAGCGTCAGCTGCTGAGGTGACAGAACCAAGTCTAACTGCACACTCTAACTAAGATGCCTTGCCTGTAGGATGCTCTCTGAATACCTAAAACTCCTTTAGCTTCAGCATATTTTTAAGCCTTGCTTCATTATACAAAGGAATGTCCTCAATTCCAAGGCACTGATTTCTAGAATGTCACCAAGAGTAACACACATGTGTACTGCCCAAGATACCAGGCTGGCCTCCCAGGAAAATATTAAATCTTTTCATTAAGGTCTCATAGGTACTGGAGAATGATGTTCGGGCTGTGGCCATGCCCTCCCACCCCACTAGCTTCGCCATTCTCACAGCATCTGTCATGCCACCAGGCCCCACCACCCTTCTCCCCCTCTAGGTCCACATGCAATACACT
>NW_008630327.1:136890-137104 GCF_000691845.1 Merops nubicus
CACCCTCCCCCTCCCCCTGCCAGAAACAGGCTCTTCCCCCGAACAACCCTTATGCCCTCCTGCCAACCTGCCCTCACCACCATCTCAGCATCAGACCTCACCTCCTCAGCACAAGACTCCCCTAAAACATCCGTTCTGACCTTCTGCCTTCTCACCCCAGGGTCAGGCTCCCCGTTGGCATCTCCCCTACCCCATCTCCCCTAATATACCTGAC
>NW_008630327.1:137242-137718 GCF_000691845.1 Merops nubicus
GCCCAGGCTCCCCCGTCCTGATAGCCTCCAGGCCCTTTCACCCAAAACCAGGGCCAGCCTCTTCCCTCTCTGACAGCCCCTGTGCCCTGCCCCCATACCAGCACCCCTCTCCCCATGCCTTTGCCCTCCTCACACCTGAGCCCCCGCTCAAGCTCCCCTCGTGCCCTTGTCTCCCCGAGGCCGCTCCCCGCAGACCCCTCACGCCCCGTCGCCCGCCCACCCACCAGGTAGAGGGTGCCGTAGATGCGGAGGGACTCGGCCAGCGCTCCCTGGGAGCCCCTGTGCCCTGCCCCCATACCAGCACCCCTCTCCCCATGCCTTTGCCCTCCTCACACCTGAGCCCCCGCTCAAGCTCCCCTCGTGCCCTTGTCTCCCCGAGGCCGCTCCCCGCAGACCCCTCACGCCCCGTCGCCCGCCCACCCACCAGGTAGAGGGTGCCGTAGATGCGGAGGGACTCGGCCAGCGCTCCCTGGGTG
>NW_008630328.1:0-355 GCF_000691845.1 Merops nubicus
CATGGCTGCAGAAACATAGATTTCTAAGTCTATACAAATTCAGTGAAGATACTTCGAGCTTTTAAAGAGCTTGTGCTTTTGTCTCCCCTACCTAACACAGAAAAGCATGGTCTGATTGTGCCATGAGCCAGAGATGTCTGAATAGAAACCCAGAGCCAACAAAGACTTCCTCTGTCCCTGTCTCCTTTTTCTGTTTGGTTTTTTTTTTTTTTCTCCTTTAAGTGAACAAACACAGGCCTCTTTGAAAAATCAAACACTTGATATTTCTTGACTTGCTGATGTAGAACTGCAGAGTTGAGAAAATGAGCATATGGAGATTTTTAATAGCAAAATGTTTACTGCAGAAGCTGCACCC
>NW_008630328.1:520-1300 GCF_000691845.1 Merops nubicus
TGTTTGTCTGTATTGTGAATCTATGTACATCACTAATGTACCATTACATAAACACTTTCCACCCAAGGAGTCTTGGCAAGTTGATGTAGAGTATTTAAATGGTTTTTATGCCTCTTTTTTTCTGTCTTCCTCTTTAACAGGCATCTTGGCTGTACAATATTCAGGATGTTGGGAAAAGGGAATCTATATGCCCAATCTTGCGTTTTGTGCACAGAACATGAAAGAGAATGTGCAGTCTTGTGTCTGTTTGATAGAATCTGTGTTTCTGTCGCATAAACCCTTGAGTGGGCAGCAGGACTCTGCACTGCCAGGGCTGGCCTGCAGATACTCGTGCTAGATGAAGGCAGAAGCCTGTGGAGGTACCTATGAGCTCACCTGCATCAGCTTTCTCGTTGACCTCTATTGTCATTGACCTTGGTGGGAGCTGTTAGCACTCTGTATGGTTGTGCATGTTTGGTATAGTAATGGTTCATAATTTGTTGGGTGGCTTGGTACATAAATGCCAAAAGAGCATGATGGCATAAATAAAATTTTTAGGTGAGGAATGAGTTTTTCTGAATCCCAGGCAACTTTGGGGGACCAGTGTCCCTTCCTCCCTACGTCTCCTCTAGCCCTGACTGCTTAAGCACTTGAAACTCAAAGTAAATAACTGTATGAGAAAGTGGCATCTACTTCCACTTTGTCTTCCTCCCTGCTGTATGAGCTGGGTGAGGGTCATCAGCATCATGTCGGCTCTGGAGAGGACCTGCAGTCCAGAGGTGCAGCATAACGGGGATGACA
>NW_008630329.1:0-2205 GCF_000691845.1 Merops nubicus
ATGTGTCAGCAGCACGCTGGCATGCTAGTTATATGCTAATGAGATGCTCATGAGATTAATTAGATGCTAATTACACGCTAATGATGTGTTAATGAGAGGGGGGCAAGTGGGTGATGTGCTGAGGGCAGGACAGCGAGCTAGCCATGGGTTAAAGGTGACTTCATGGTGTGTCAATGGCACGTTGGCATGCTAATGAGATGTTAATTGTATGCTAATGAGGTTAATTAGATGCTAATTGGATGCTAATTACACACTAATGATGTGTTAATGAGAGGGGGGCAAGTGGGTGATGTGCTGAGGGCAGGACAGCGAGCTAGCCATGGGTTAAAGGTGACTTCATGGTGTGTCAATGGCACGTCGGCGTGCTAATGAGATGCTAATGAGACGCTAATTAGATTAATTAGTTTATAATTGGATGCTAATTACACGGTAATTATGTGTTAATGAGAGGGGGTAAGTGGGTGATGTGCTGAGGGCAGGACAGTGAGTTAGCAATGGGTTAAAGGGGACTTAATGGTGTGTCAGCGGCACGCTGGCGTTCTAATTATATGCTAATGATATGCTAATGACATGCTAATTACACGGTAATGATGTGTTAATGAGAGGGGGGTAAGAGGGGTTAAAGGGGACTTGATGTGTCAGCGGCACGCTGGCATGCTAATGAGACGCTAATGAGATGCTAATTAGATTAATTAGATGCTAATTAGAGCCTAATTATACAGTAATGATGTGTTAATGAGAGGGGGGTAAGTGGGGGGTGTGCTGAGGGCAGGACAGTGAGCTAGCAAGGGGTTAAAGGATTATGTGTTAATGAGAGGGGGTAAGTGGGTGATGTGCTGAGGGCAGGACAGTGAGCTAGCCACAGGTTAAAGGTGACTTAATGGTGTGTCAATGGCACGTCAGCATGCTAATGAGACGCTAATGAGGTGGTAATTAGGTTAATTAGATGCTAATTGGATGCTAATTACACGTTAATGATGTGTTAATGAGAGGGGGGTAAGTGGGGAGTGTGCTGAGGGCAGGACAGCGAGCTAGCAATGGGCTAAAAGCGACTTGATGATGTGTCAATGGCAGGTTGGCATGCTAATGAGACGCTAATGAGGTGGTAATTAGGTTAATTAGATGCTAATTGGATGCTAATTACACGCTAATCATGTGTTAATGAGAGGGGGGTAAGTGGGTGGTGTGCTGAGGGCAGGACAGCGGGATAGCCACGGGCTAACAGGCAACTTAAGGTTGTGTCAGCAGCACACTGGCATGCTAATGAGACGCTAATGACATGCTAATTAGGTGAATTAGATGCTAATTGGGTTCTAATTACATACTAATGATGTGTTAATGAGAGGGGGGTAAGTGGGTGGTGTGCTGAGGGCAGGACAGTGAGCTAGCAATGGGTTAAAGGCAACTTGATGATGTGTCAGCAGCACGTCGGCATGCTAATGAGACGCTAATGAGGTGGTAATTAGGTTAATTAGATGCTAATTATACGGTAATGATGTGATAATGAGAGGGAGGTAAGTGGGTGGTGTGCTGAGGGCAGGACAGCGAGCTAGAAATGGGTTAAAAGCAACTTAATGGCATGTCAGAAGCACACTGGCATGCTAATGACACGCTAATTAGATGCTAATTAGATTAGTTAGATGCTAATTACAGGCTAATGATGTGTTAATGAGAGGGGGATAACTGGGTGGTGTGCTGAGGGCAGGACAGAGAGTTAGTAATGGGTTAAAGGCAACTTAATGGCGTGTCAGCAGCACGCTGGCATGCTAATGAGATGCTAACGATATGCTAATGACATGTTAATGAGTTGCTGATGACATGCTAATGATATGGTAATGAGACATTGAGAAGTTTATTGCATGCTAATGGAGGGACAGGGAGCTGCCAATGGGCTACAGGCAAAGTAACGACATGTCAGTGGCACGCTAATGAGATGCTAATGAGCTGCCGACACGTTAATGACATGCTAATGAGGTGTTAACGACAAGGCTGCATGTTAATGGCATGCTAATGAGATTTGGGCACGGGGATGGGAACCATGATGGGCAGGAAGTGATGTCACAGACAGGAAGTGACGTCCCAGACAGGAAGTGCCATCACAGACAGGAAGTGACATCCCAGACAGGAAGCGACATCCCAGACCGGAAGTGACGTCACAGACAGGAAGTGACACCATGCACAGGAAGTGACATCCCAGACAGGAAG
>NW_008630330.1:0-40463 GCF_000691845.1 Merops nubicus
CCTACCTCCTTCCCTTCACGTGACAGTTTGCAATTGAAGGCTGCTTGATATTGCCACTGTTGGCCTCTAAGAAGCAGTCAAGGATTAGAAGTTCAGAGAAATGCATTCCTAGCTTTGTACATGAGACTGAAGGCATGTTGCCATGGTAGTGTGTAGTATGTCTGTTAAATATTTGGAGTTTTGGGGGTATTTTCCCTGTTACTAGTAAAAGGCCAGGTCTGTCCAGCAGCTTTGTGCCTGTGGCCTCCTTGGTGTGTGACAGCCCTGGGGAATTGGCATGTGACAACTTGAAGCCTGATGTTGGCTGAGGCTGGAGGAGATGTAGCCACCTGCCTGGCTGGGGCTGGAATCCAGTGGGAAGGAAGCAGAGTGTGATAAGAAATTGTGTGAAAACAATCTCCTCATGGCCCAGACAGAGCAGGAAGAGATGTTCCCCACCAGTTCTGCCTTAGGCACTTGGAAATGGTCAGCTGTGGACCCAGGGGCATGCTGGGAGGGTGATCATACTAGAATGTCTTTGCACAACACTTTTGTTGTATAAACAATGAGGATTTTCTTGTTAAGTAACATGGACTAACAATACATTTATAGGTTCCCTTTGAATATTGTTTCCTTTTACCTATAAGTTTTTGATTAACTTAACAAACACCCCTGTAATTGCAGAATGCTGAAGAAATAATGTGACTTAAACCAAATTCTGCTGTCTTGTTTAACTAATGCCAGGCTGCTCAGAATGTCCACTCTTTGCACATATCGAGTAGTTTGACTACATTATTTCACAGATTAATCACCTAGTTTCTAATAGAGAAGTGATTCTTCTGTGGTGTGTTGTGGGTTGTGTTTTGTTGTTTATTTTATTTTGTCTTTTGTGGAACATTGGATATAGTTTCTTTCAAATAGCTTTTGTTGAAAGGTAATAGTCATCAGAAGAGTAGCAGTTGTACATTGTCTCCTCAGGCTTTATTTTGAAATATGCCTACACAATACTGAACTCTTCATCATTCATTAAAACTTTATAATTATATACATGTATTTTAAATTTCTTTTATTTCATGCATAACCATGAAAGCATATATTTGAGGGAGGAATGTTAACATTTCTGCTGAACTAAATCTTTTCTAACCCTAAACCCCAAATGAGTTCTTGAAGGATTTAAAGATTTGGATTATCAGAATACAAAAGGATGAAAGACAGGGTGACAAATACTAAGGATAATAACAAAGAGCTGCCATTTTAGCTTTTTAATCCAAGTCTGGTTTTAAGTACTTTATACATCCTGCTGTGAAACAGATACTGCTAGTGTATAATAAGTGTATTTAAAGAAAGACTCGAACTATTCTTTTCCTATCTATTGAAATATTTAAAGGTGTCTGCATTTTTAAGTATTGGCATAAGAATTTTGAGTGAGCTCCTGTGACAGGAAAGTATAAAATAAGCTGTAGCCTTGAAACATTGTTTTGCATTGAATGGATGGATCATTTAAACCAAGGTCTGATTCCTTTGCAGAACAGGACCCTTCCTCTAGCTTTGAGCAGGAAGTCCAGAGGGACTGGTAGACATCATGGCGCCCCAGTCATCCTTTGCAGATGTGTACACATGCAGAAGACCTCTGCACAGAGCACACAACAGTGAAGAGTGCTTTTTGGAAAGTGTTTGCTATTGAGTGTGCTGGTCTAGTGTGATCTGCTCATGCAGTACATCCCTTGCATTCAAGAAATGTCAATCTACCATTTTTGTGCAAAAAACACTTCAAATACGCGTTCAGGAAGTATTGACCTGCAAAATGTTTGTGAAGCTGATGTATTTGAATGTGCAAGTTATGAGAGAGATTTGTTCCATGCTCATATCTAATCTGTGCAGCCCATGTACGTGTTCTATATATCAGTCTGTGGATGGAAGTAAAATGGAAGCATCAGCAATAATCCAAATAATGCTCTGCTCATCTATTCCTTGTGAGAAGTTCAGCACCAGTTAAGAAATACAATATGGGAGTGAGTTGCTTCTGAACACAGGATTTACTGTCAGAGTGCAGCAAAACATAGTCATAACTCTTAATTAAAAAAACATAGGAGGACTTATGTTGATGGTAGCCAGCATTTACTGTCTTGCAAGGAAAGTGCAAGTTGGGGAGTGATGTTTGCTAGCAAGACTGAAAGAATGTCCAAAATCCATTTCTTTGAGTAGTCATAGTGTAACAACCCTCTTTGCTGCTTCACTTCTGGTCTCTCAAATCACAGTACTGAGTAGGTCCTGGCTACTCCCTTACCTTATTGATCTTTCTTTGAACCTGTAAATATACATATTTTTTTCTTTGAGTCTGTACCGTGTACAGACATTGTGGCAAAGTTGCCAAGCCACTGTTTTTTTATTTGTTTTTTACTTGAACATCACTGCTTCAAAAGTGAAAGTGTTACTTCACTTCACAATCTTTACTTGTAAGAAGTCCAAGTAATTATTAATGTAAGCAATCACTCTAGTGATGTTCTTATTTTGCCTCAAATATTATGAATCCTTTAACTGTGCTATAGTGGATAACAGCAGCCCAATCCATGTTGTGTACTCCTGTTAGTATATTCACTCTAATTCTAAATTAAAACATTACTGTAGGAGAGCTGACACCAGTGCTGTGAGAGCATTGTGTAGTAATTGCACAGTGTTCTAGAAACTCTGCTGTGAGGGCTGAAAATGAGGAGGGCAGAGTTCTGTCTTGGTGGCAGAGTATGATCCCAAGTGGGGCTTTCTGCAGTGGGAAACTCTTGTTCCTTTCATGTGTGAGTAAATTATACAAATCAGTTTGTAAAGCAAACATTTCTATGTTGGGCTTGTTAACTAAAAACAAATGAGGGGAAAACAAATGTGGTTGGGTTAGCTGTGTGCACTTCAATGTATGCTCTGTGTTCCTTTGATTTGAATAGCTTTGCAGTGGCTGCATTCCTACTCTGAAATTAGTAGTAGACCTCCTTGTGTTTGTTACTGTTTATATTTTAGTCCTACTTTTAGTTTGGACAGTGCATGTCAGTCCTCCTTTGTTAGTTCTATGTCTTTCTCTTACTAAAGAAGACAGTAATAAAATCAATGTTATCAGCACCTGAGATGAACCTCATTCACCTGAATGAGATTTAGTACCTCTCATGTACACATATGCAAGTTGTATGAATGGGCTGGCAGGAACTTCAGCAAGTTCAGCATCCTGTACCTGGGAAGGAACAATCCCATGTACACGTATGTGTTGGGGCCCATGCAGCTGGAAACCAGCTTGACAGAAAAGGAGCCAGCAATGTGTGCCTGCTGCAAAGGTGAACAGTATCCTGGGCTGCATTATACAAAGCACTGAAAGCAGGTCAAGAGAGGTGATCCTTCCCCTTTACTCAGCACTGATGGGGACACACCTGAAGCACTGTGTCCAGCTCTGGGCTCCTCATTGCAAGAGATATGAATATATTGGAGAGTTGAGTGAAGTGCCACAAAGTTGATTGGAGCACCTCATATAGAAGGAAGGGCTGATAAGGGCTGGGACTGTTGAGCCTAGAATAAAGAAGGCTGCCCTGAGTGACATTGCAGAGTTTCTGTCCTTGGAGATATTTGAAAGCTATCTGAACATGGCCATGGACAGCCTGCTTTAGGAGACTCTGATTGGTCAGGGTGCTTGGAACAGATGACCTCCAGAGGTGCCTTCCAACCTCAGCTGTTGTGTGATTCTGTGATATTAAGGCTGTTGAACAACTGATAGGCAGAGATTTCCACTCTTAATTAATTTCTGGAAAAAAGTAGCTGTCTTGCTAAATGTTCTAATCAAATGTTATTTGACATTCAAATTGGATGTTGATGGCAAATACTTGTAAGGATTGTTAATGCCGCACACGTGTATCTAGTTACATTTCTGACTATAATATATTTTAGCTTTCAAACAAATGCTGCATGTGCTGCAAATAGATGACTTTCTTGGATATGTTTGCGAGTGTCTGAACCTGCAGATGATAGCAGTGATTCCAAGTCCCTCAGGGGCAGTTGCGGAAGTCTTCTTAGGCGTGAGTGGTAATAAATGCTCTTAACACATGCAACTAAGATAGAAAAGCTGAAAAAAATCATGCAGGGTGTTTCTGCCTTCAGCTGGCAAGAATGATTGCAACTCCTTTATATGTATCTAACCTAACAGATTTGGGTTAAATTGATAGTGTTAGCTGTGGCACTGGGGGTTCTCTTCAGAATGCAAGACCTTGACAAAATATTCGGACACTCAATTCTGGTTCAAGATGTTGTGATTAAACTGCTATCAGGAGTTGAGCTGGCAGAAGTAGGTAATGGTGACTCTGATAGTGTGTATGATGCAGCAGCACCTTCTTCTCTAGACCATGTGTGTTGTGTTTCTTGTCACCTTGAATTCCAGGTGGGCTGTGTGACAGTTTAACTTGAGACAGCTGAAAATAATCTAGAGGAGCCTAGAAATTGTAAAAAAGATGTTTGTAAATGAGTTGCAGAAGAGAGTTAGCAGCTGAGCTCTACTATAGCTCGAACCTGAGTGGAAATTGCTACGTTACTTCACATTCCTGTTATCCTGTTTCCTAAGAACTACTTTAAGTGTATTTCTTAGATGGAAAGATCTGCAGGGGAAAACATGGTTGTAGTTTCAAGGTTCATCAGCTTTCCAGCCTGAAGAATCATGGAAATAGTTTGATTAAAACCTTGCATGGGGCAAGGTGTAGTAGGTTTCAGGTTACCTGCAAGTATCTTTTCTTCTAATAATAATAAAAAGAAAACCTGAAAGCCCTTGTTAGTTGCTGGTTTGGGTTTAATGTATTCACCCTTAGGATGCATTCAATTAAGCAAAGGGGTTTTTTTGCAATTCTGACCAAAATTATATCGGTTGGATATTTGTCTTAGGAGGATTTCTTTTGGTTTCTACTTAAATTTTGGAGTAAGTTTCACATTAGACCTAATCAAATATTTCTGTTAAATTTACCATTTGTATACCTGCATAAAAATAACAAATAAAAACAGCCTTCCTCTGGCTTAGTCAGTAAATGGTTATCTACCAAGTCAGCATCCACAGGAGGAGGAAAGGAAGTTGAAATTTTATCCCTTAAATTGGATTTATGTCCTTATCACTCGTTAATAGAACTAAAAAAGGCTGAACAACAGGCCTTTTGCCATTATTTCCACTACCTGCATGTTAGGAAGTTCTTTTTAGTAAGTTATCTGTATTAGTAATGAGACTTTTTAATATTCATGTTGGCAAAAAGGGTAGTGAGATTCCTGTAAAGAGGCTATAGTTTGGAGTGTTGGACTGATAAACCACTACAGAACTACCAGCATGTACTTGGCTCTAGTTAAAGGGTGTGTTGCCTGTTGCATGGTTCTGGTGTAACGAAGCATAAGAGCTATGTGACAACGTATGGAGAAAAGCTGTTCCTGACTTGTGTTCACTGAAGCTTAGTATTTGTGACTGGCCTTTGCAGCATTTCCAAGGTATGTGGAATAGCTAGTCCATACCTGAAAGGTCACTCTGCTCTGTTGTCATGTGTATTTTTAAATTGAAAAAGTAACTTTTTGTGTGTAGTTCCTTGCCGTTTAGACTGGAAAATACAAGCTGCAATACTGTGTGGTTTTATTTATTGTAAAAAAAAACAAACAGAAAACCCCACATGCATACTGTGAGCAATATGATCTTTTTTTGTTATTTACAGCAGGTGATTTGCTTTGTGTCAATGGGTATTTTTATGTTACTATAAATTGTTAGTATGTCTTTACATTTATAACAGATTACAGCCTTGTTTTTTACTCAGTAGGAATATACGTAGTGCTGCAAGTAACAAATGTATTGTTTAGCCATGTCACAAATTTTTAACATTTCAAGCCATGTTTTAAGCTTTCAGTGGGAAAGAATCCCACTTTTCCCACTAATATGAACAAAGAAAAATTAATAACATCCCTGTAAGAAATCTAATGAGAGAATACCTAGGTCCTGATTCAGTATAACACTAAAATACATGTCTGTTTGCAAGACTGCACAGCAGTGTTCCTTTGGTCAAGCTATGCTAATGTGGTGTATTAAACTTGCATGAATTGGTGTTTAGCTACACATATAATTATGCACTATTAAAAAAGACTTAGAAATTGTGTTCTAGCACTGTACTAGCGTCAACTGGACTACTTATAAGATGTTAATGTATTAACTGATTGCCAAGTGCAGATTTAAATGAATGTTTGTAAAGCTCATTATTGTTAAAATGAATTGAAGTTCTGTCACTCCTTATTTCCACTCACTGCTCTCACCTGAGCAGCACCTTCCAGTAATGGCTTCCAGTATAGTTTGCAAATGCCAGCAAAAGAACACTGGCAATCTCTTACACTACTTTAACCTTTACAGTGTATTTGTCTGGTGTAGGCAGCCATTCCACTTCTCTGTTGCTTACAGAATATTAAGGTTACAGACAAAGGAAATAAAAGGAATGGCCAAGAACTAAAATTTAAAAATTTTGAAAAGGTCAAAGTAGTGTGGGTTAGGACTGTCTGTATGTCTTCATTTCAGCAGATGACAACTGACCAAATACTAATAAACTACAAGCTGTATATATTTTTAAATATCAATACAAAAAGTTTCAGCAATCAGTTAAAATGACACTGTTTTTCTGTTAAGTTTTCCATTGTCGATACCCAGAAGTTATTACATTTATAGAGACATTTTGAGTTCTTTACTGCTGTGGGATTTATTACTATTTCATTCTCTTAGACATACGTGTTCTTATATGGCAAGTATGGTATTGTAGCATAGACTTTTGGGGATAACTCAATATACATGGAATTTTGTTTAGTAGAAGGTAAGAGTGGAATTACATCTTTTGTTTACAAAGCATTGATTCACAGAACAGCTAGTTATCAGCAGATCACTTACCCATTCAAATACTGTACTGCAGTTAGAATCACATGAAATAAGCACTTGGTGTACACATTCAAATGAAATTTTTTTTTAAAGGGGGGGGAAAACCAAACAACAGCAACACAAAAACAGATTGTCATAAAATCAATGAAAGACAAAATCACAGTGAGGCTAGGCCTCTGCAGCATGCTAGGGTCAGTTATTTCTAGTGGATACCTTAGAACCTCAAAGGCTGTGGATGCTCTAATCTCACTAGACTATCTGTCTGGTTATTTATCTGCTTACCAAGATCACATTATTTCTGCCTAGATGTCTAATATAAGTCTTGTAATATTGGAATATTTCCTGCTCTTTGCATGGTGGCTTGAGAGAACAATTTAATTCCTTCATCTTGGCAGTTACCTTTTGTCTTGTTTCCCATGGTCTTCTCTGCTGCAGGTAAAACCTGTCCTAAAACTCTATTAATTTGTCTTTTAATAATTAAGTTGTGATCTTACTGAAGTTTAATGACCGATGCCTGAAATTTTAGTGTTAGTATGTCTTCTAGCCTTCTTGTCTTTTTAACAGAAAGAAATAGATGCATTCAGGAGGCAGTTTGTTGCATTTCTTTGGAGTTGCTGTCTCTCTTCACTGGCTGCAAATGTGGACTAAACCAGGGACAACTTAGTCCTCAGACCTTTTGGGATGGTTACGCTTAGAGGAATTCCTATAATGTAGCTGGATGTGTAGGAAGGTGGCATAGTAGGAAAGAAAGGAAGATCCTATTGTGGCCAACTCAAAGCTAATGCGCATAGAACAAATTTGTAGATGCTTATTTTTATTGCTCCAGATTCTTTTAAACCTGTTAGCCTGAAACAATTGTTAATTGGTGAATGCTACTCTTTCAGATGTCCCTTCTCTGAAAGACCCAGGAAGCATAATATGCTGTAATTAGTTCTGTGCCACTTAATCAGTTTATAGCACAGCATATCTTGGGAAAGGGTTTATTACTCCCTTCTACTTAGCAAAGCAGTCCTCTGACAATGTGAAGGTCTCTGATGCATGAAGAATTAATACATTCTTCCCATTGAACTGTAGCCAACCTTGGTAAACTGCTGACTTTATTTTGTGTGTGTGACCTTTTACCTTCTTCAGTGTCTGTTTGCTTCTGTGTTGAGATGGAATGAGAACAAAGCCCTAATAAAAGAAGGTCATTAAATGCAGATGGTCTTCTATTTTAATACAAACATCTGAGACAATAACCCAGCTTTAACCGAGGAAAATTGTATTGTCAGGGAGGAAGTTACCTTGGCAACGAGGTCACTTGGCAGGGCCTGCGGTGTGAGGGGAGTGATGGGGCAGCATGTGATAGGAGAGCCTCAAAGATGATGAAAGAGCAGGAGGTCAATCCCTCACACTTCTCAGTGACTTCTATCAGCTCAAGGTGAGCTGCTCCAGGAGTTTCATAAACCTGGTTTTCTGAATACAAATGGTATGAGTGAATTGCGAAGGGCATGGAGGACCAGGGGAAAGGACTTTACATTCAGAAGATGGTTACTATCAAAGGCTTTATTTTTCAGTGAGCTGCTGCTTTTTTTTTTTTTTTTTTTTTTTCTTTTTTAAGGAAGAGTAGAAGTTCTTTACGAAGCTCATCTGTGGCTACTTGCTCATAGTCATTTTTCCCAAGAAAATACAGTTCAGTTCTTTGGTGAAGGTTCATGTACTTTAGATGTGAAGAAGGGATACTCAGGATGCAGCTTATGGTGTTGGAACAGATAAATTGACAGTGGGTTCCAGTTCATAGCTGTTGGCATTAGACAAGCTTCCTTTTAGGATTGCATCTAGCAGTCCTAATGAGTTACAGCACAAGTGCTTGACAGTGAGCTCACAAGAAGCCAACAGTGTACTTGATCAATGTATCAAAATCCTACAGAAGTTTTTGAAGCCTGAGGAAACACAAATGCTCTTAAGTTTGATCTGGCTTTCTGTATGCTAGACAGGTCCTAAGGAAAAGAAATGCAAAGGCTGTGAAGAAGTTGCTAAGCATAGCTGGTAGACTAGGGTCTCTTAGTCCTTCCAGGATGTATAGGAGAGAAAGATACAGAAGAGATACCGACCAAAGTGTAGTGTTTAAAGGGCTACATGAAAATAAAAACAAAAGGAATAGTTTCTATCTAAGGAACAAAGGAGAAACGCAAAAAAAGGAAGAGGTCTAGAAGATGGAGCACATGGCTTGGAAACAGCAATTTGTACTCTTCCATCCTTCTGTTTTCTATACTGCAAGTAAAATTAAATAGGGAAATTAAAAGGCAACCTACTTAAAGCAGATAAATATAGCACTGTAATTAGCAGGTGGATCTTAATCACTCCTTGTGCTTATCTTTTATTTTCTTTGCCAAGCCATTAGGTTTGTCTATCGCTGTTTGATTGCTGGGCTGTGGTAGAAATTCACTGCATGGCCATCCTTAAAGCATTTTGCTCTAGGTTAAGGATTTTCAGTGAGGTGGAATCATTGCGTTCCATCTCTTCATAATTAGTATGCCTGCTAACCATGTTCGTAGTCTAAACTAAATTGCTCAGTTGGAAGCAAATGAGACAATGTAGTGATGTTATTCTGTATTCAGGGCTCATGTCTGGTTCTGTTTTTTCAGTCAAGGAATTGCCAGCTTTTCCCATTTCCAAAGCAACATTCTGCAAACGTGTAAATGACACCACCTCCTCTCTCACATTGTGCAAGACTGTGTATCAAACTGCAGTGAAGAGGGAATCAAACTTGTGACTTTTTTAGTGAGGAAAAGATGTTCTTGATACTTTTCTCACTGCTCCTCACCTGAGGCAAAACTAATCCACTCCTCCACAATCCTGTTGTTACATGGAGGTACAGCAGAAAGACACAGTCAGTGTTGATAATGGTAAATGCAAACACAGTTCAGGAACTGATAAATTATTCTAGACTGCTCTTAATTTTTAAGGTATGCTTCTGTTTTGTGTTGGAATTAGAGAGGGAGCTACTACTTATTCCTAACTAGTGCCATGAATTTTTCTTTCTCAAGGGTGTGGGAAGGTGATGGACCTGCAGAAGTGACCTCAAATGGGTTTGAATCTGCCTGTTTTCACCTACCCCACCTCCAGCTTATACTTTTGTTGCATTTTTAAGCAACAAAAGAACGGTGGTATCATCAGCTTGATGTTGGCTGATGCTCACTGAGGATAGTTTTACCTTTTCACGCCCAAAGATGCGTGTATTTTCCTATTTATTGCAGATTCGTTTCCTGAAAAATGTAGCTGAAGATTCAACTGTGCTTGCTTTATGCACAGATTGGGTAGGCGTTCAAGCTAGCCTACGTAAACTAGGAAACTGTGAGGAACACTCTGAAAATCAAAGAAAAGGTAGACACTAGAAGCTCTAGAAGGGAAAATTTTACTAAAAATAGGAATTTCAGCTCAAATTCTCAGAGTTTTCCTTTTGAGTTTTTACCTGTCCTTTCCACTTCGCATGTTTGTACATGCTGGTTTGATAAGAAAACTCTGCCTATAAACATGTTTAATAGCATGATGGTAAGGTATTCAAATTAGGCCAGTCAGTTTTACCTGACAGTTGCTAAACTGCCAGTATAATCCAAGGTCTCAGACACACCTTTGCCCTGTCATTTGCCACTCTGAGAATTCAGGGAACACCAGTAATCAAAGCAGCAGCAAGTACCATCTAAGTACCTGAAACCTGATTTTGTCTATGTACTGAATTCTGCCTTAGTTTGTGGCAAGACAAAGGGATCATTAGGTGAAGAATGCGGTCTGAAAAAAAGGTAAATTGTGATTGCAGTTGCAGCAGCAGTTATGCTATACTTAAATAACTGACTGGCTCTTAAATGTGAGTGTAGATGTGGGCTGCTCTTTCTCCTAATGAGCTGCCACCGTTATACTGATTATAAAGATGGCAATATCTTAAATTGCTTTTAACAAAACTACTAAAGCAAGATCATAAGATAAAAATTAATTACTAAAATACTAATGGATATTTTTGAAAGCTGTAGCTCCTTTGCTTCAACACTTTTGTCAAAAGTTATTAAATATATAGATATTCTCTTGCAAATTTGATTTAATGACATCTATTGCTTCTCCAGTAATTGCTTCACTGTGTTCTCCTATATGCTGTTCAACCAGAGTACATAACTTCCTGATAATCGATTGCTGTGTTCCTGTGCAGTCAGACTAAGCAAAGTATTGCATCAGAGGTTTTGTGTAAGCACCCAAATCACCCATCTCACAGTAGTACTGGTAGGCCAATCTGATTGTGAAGTTGCCACTGTAACCACAGCCATCAACGGCATGCTCAGTTATCCACTACCTGCTGCAGGCTGCCTGGTAATAAATCTAAAAATGCAATAAGTAGTTTTTAATCCGGGCAAGAAAAAGTAATGTAATTTCTAAGTACAAGTATTTAAAATGGCTCAGGGTCTCTCAACTTGTAGCTCATTTTTCTTTGAAGCTTCTTTCATAAGACCCATCTAAGAGTGCTAATTGGAATGTCTAATGATCTTCTCATCCCCATTACTGGCTCTAGCTTGGCTGTATCTCAGACTTGATGCATCCATACAATGCTGAAGAATTCAGTGTATTTTCAGACAGCTATCTCACAGCCTGTGCTTCATCTGTCCAGCCATTAGAGTTGGTGAACTTGTCTAAGCTGACGTGTGAGTGTTGCTTTTCTACGTAATGCTGGTGCAGGTGGCTTCTTGACACTTGCTTTAAAGGCTTGAGCAGTGGTATTGGGTGGCACATTTGAGAGTAGGATCAGGCATCTGGTTGCCTGAGGGCAGCTGCATGCTTTTTTTAGGTGGTTGGGATCTTGGATTTGCTGTAGGTGTGTGCATGTCTAATATGAAGGAGGTTTAAGAGAACAGCACCATGAAGACAAAAGCAAATATGGGTTGTTTCTAACATCATAGTACCAAGCTGTAATGTGTTGGAAAAGGAAAAATCAACACTACCATATAAAAGAGTTTTTAACTTTTTCTTATGGTGCCCTTTTGTATACTCAGCCTGAGCTGTTGCATGCTCACCTCTGAGTTTGTGGATAACTGGTGGAAATGTCATGAAGGAACTAAGGCAATAGTGCCTAAGAGCTGGGTAATAAGTGGAAACATTAATTAGAGTAAAAATTATAGCTACTGATTATAATGATGTTTATTGTATGTTGCGATTTCTGGATATGGATTTCATACTGGTTTTAAAATTTAAGAGAATTCTGTGTTGTTTCATAAAATATGAAATCTTTTAAAGAAGTTGGTTGAAAACTTGTATTAATAATGACTGTATAATACCTGAAGAGGAATCATAAGATTTAGCCCTTCTCAACATTGTCAGCCTGTGTCCTAAGTGTTTTTTTCTCACTATTTATATTTATAGAATACCTAAGGAATATAAAAAAAGGTGCTATTCCAGAATCTCCCATTTCTCACCTTAGTGTTTAAGTGTCCTTTTATATTCTGTGGGAGTTTGAGGTACTTAATAGATTGCAAGAAAATGATTCTAAAATGGTAACAGTTGACAGATGTATGTTTGAAATTCTGTATTCGTATTCTCACAGCACTGTTAGAGTCCATCTTCAGTAATAGCAACTTCTGATGTTTTACAGGACTGCTATTTTGGTGGATGCATATTAAATGTAGCAGTACAACTTGGATTTTGTTGATGCATTTGCAATTAAAAGTGGCTTTAATTGTTCTTATTGCATAATTACTGAAAATCATTTGAAGCTTCAAATATGCATTGAGCAACTTCCAGTGGATTAAGAGAGAGGCTAGGAGGATTTGGCCCTTGAAAGAGGAAAATACTGCTTGTGCGTAACTTTCTAATAGTTCTTTCAACAGCACTTAGTTATGCTGTCATCCTTTTTTTACCTTGTTAACATTCCTCACTTCTGTACCTGTAGTGGTGACTGTTGCTTCAGGAGCAGAAAAAGCTCCCTTCCTAGGCTCGGAGTAATATCTCACCTGTTGACAATGAAATACTGTTCTGTCACTTGTGAGTGCTCTTTTCCCTGTTGCAAGGTACTGCAGTGTCTTTTTCCTTCAAATATACCATCAATCTCCCATCGAGAAGCAGGTCTGTGGCTATTAGTGATCTCCTGCATCTTTCTAGCCTCCCTAGGGTTCTGGGACACTCTAAATCCCTGGGATAAGGCTGCAGTGGCCTTGCAAAAGTCAACTGCATGGCTACAGCTTATCTGTGTAGACTCTGACAATGTGCTTTGTGGAAGATCTTTCTGAGATTGTGATTATTCCTCCTTTTACCACCAGATAAAAGACTTCGTTTTTTTTCCCTCCTAAATCTCTTTCAGTGTCTTCTGGAGCCTTATTTATCTATTCAAAATGTCCTCTTTTTCTTAGCTCAGATACAATTTTTATCTTATTGGAATCTGCAGTTGGTAAAGATGTGGCCTTCAGATGATTAAAAACATTTGAATACAAAATTATCTACAACCAGCCTGCTATATGTTAGTTTCCAGATCATGATTGGAAGGAAAAACAATTACAAACATTTATTTTAACCAGAAGCTATTTTTTTTCTGCCCTCTTCCAATTATGATCCCAGGCGGTTACTGATCCTAATTTAATTGCACAGAATGGAGCAATATTTTTCATTATGAATGAGAACCAAAAGATTTAAGTAGTTGCTTATGCTGTTTAGACTGTAGTTAAGTTTTGGGGAAGAACAGGATACTGATATTGAAAATGAATAAATTTGTATGCAGACAGGCTATGCAGAAAGTCTAATTAAAACAATATTACAATGATCTATGTACATCAGGCTTTTTTTCATGAGCTCACCATTGGGAAAAATCTCAAAATTAACAAAAATGAACACAAACTTCCTTTAGAGCACTCTATGTTGCAGATAGTGCTTTAGGTGAATTCTCCAATAAGATCTGCAAAATTCAGTTTATAATTTGAAAAAAAGATGATTATTTGATAAATTAAATATATACAGGGTTGGATTTTGTTCATTATCTACAGCTTGGTCGCTGTTTTATGTACTAACAGAAACTGTCTATCTTTGAGTTAAAACTTCAAGTATTTAAATCAGTTCAACGATACCTTTAGATATAGGTGCTAGAAAGAAAGTCTGTGCAAGCTGAAATTATAAGTCTAACCTCAGTTTTGAGGGGGCAGATACAATTCAGTGATATTGTAAATTGCAGTGCAACCCATTTTCAACATCCCATTTTAGTCTGCAAAACTATCTGTGTGGATAAGAGCAGAAGCTCTTGCCGGGTGAGCCTCTAAAACGCCTTCTAAGAGAATAGGTAAAACTTAACTCTCTTCCCTTAGATATACTTTATAAATAGGTCATAAAAAAAGTCATTATTTTGAAAATACAACTCTGAAACTACAGTACCAAAAGTTGTATTTATGTTGTCTTTAAAAAGCATCTAGATTTTCAAAGAGATTCAGATTTGGAGATCTTAGAGGCCAGAGCTATTTAAAAAAAAATCAAGTCTTTTTGCTATGGAACTTAACAAAACACAGAGCTTTTAATGTTGAGTGATGTTAGATGTTCGTGATACCATTTTTTAATTTTTTTTTTTTTTAAATTTAATTTCTTCCCTGCCCATTAGGTCTTGTAAAGAGTTAAAAATTGCCTACCTGATGGATCTGTTGTGTAGTGGCATATTCAGTACCGTCCATTTAACCTATAAATAGCGTTAGAAGTACACACAGAATAAGGTAAATTAAACAGGCTGCTCTTAATGACTTTCAGATATATTTTACCTGGGAGTACAGGTTTTATGTGCTACAACTGCTGATCCTCTATTTTTGTTACATTTTCTGTGAGGCAGTCCAAAATTCTCTCTGGGGAGCACTGTCTCTGGCTAAAAAAAGCTGCCGGCAACTGAGCTGCAGTTGAGCTTTAAGGGATGCATAGCTATTCCATAGCACACCCACATGGTGTCCAGAAAAACATCTTTTCCAGTGGGAGTATCCGCAGGGGAAAAAACACTCAGACTTGCATCCAGGTTGGTGTGGCAAGTACAACAGGACTGGCACGACAGGCAGCAGTGTGCATGGGGAAGGATGGCTGCTATTGAACATGTAGGTATGGCAACAAAAGATGGGGAGACTACCAGGTACCAGACTAAACACCCTCCACTTCCTACCAGTTTTGCTGATGCACAGAAACATTATTGGTAAAGGATGAATTTTCTGCATTTTGCTTTTAATTTTATGGGACCTAGTGAGGTAATTGTATATGACTTATCAGGCTGGTCTTCTGCAGTCAAAACCACGCTTCTAAATTGTTAGTCTTGAAAGGTGTTCTCCAACAACAGCACTGTGGGTCCTGCAGTGTTCTCTTTGGCCTCAAGAAATCCTTCTGCAAAATTGTTCATTTTTGGGCATGTTGCTCTTCTCCAGGCTAGCATTAAGCAATTTTTCTGCTTTCCCTCTTGCCTTCTGCTCTAATTTACTTTTCAGTGCCTCCATTTTTGAGGCCACAAATGTCATAAGATTTTCTATTCTTCATGGAAGCTGCAGCTAGAAGGCATATACTGGCTTGGTTCACATGCTTGATGCTGATGAGGGCTTATTCTGGGCTAGCAAAAGTGAACAATAGTTAACTTTTAGGAAAAAATTACATTTATAATAAAGTCAAATTAACGTATATTCACTGCCTATGCATGGCATGGATGTGCGTCTTTCTCTGTTTGCTGTATGTCAAGTCTAGGGTAACTTCCTACTTGAATGTCTTGGACAACAAACATTGCTGCTATTGTTGATGTTATGTCTTCTAGGCCAAACTAATTTTCTTGTACCAAGTCTGAAGTGTATGGGTTTGTGTGCTTAGCATAAAAGAAGAGTGTGTGTGTGTAGAATGAAACAGTTTAGTAAACTTGAAACAAAATTGCCTTAAATATCTATATGTGTTTTGTGAATAGCCATGATTATTTTGTTTACAGTTAATTACACTTCCAGCTGGGGCAACTAAAGATCACTACATTGGATTCTCTCCAATTGAATTTAATTGCCTTATAAAATTTTATTTTTTTTTGTGATATTATTTGGTTTCTCCTCATCTTGTAATTTACTGATACAGAAATCTCAAATAATTACTTTTCAGGCCAAACATCAGGACTTGTTTGAATACTACGCAGGAAGTTGTAGTAGTTTCAAAAGCAGTGTTAGTGTCAAAATTCAAATGGCTTATCACTTGCAGCTTCAGAAGATAAGCTTACACTTCCAAAAGTGAGGTCCCTTGAAAGCCTTTAGAAACATTGAAGTACTCATCTGAGGACTTTAGGATTCAAAAGGTAAGGAAAAAAATGCACAAACCCTCATGTTTTCTCCTGTGTTGGAATGTAATGGTTCAGGAGCAGTAGAAGACTTATCATCCTCTAATAAAAACCTGATCACCCAAATGTGTTTTTAATATATTTTTCTTCATTTCCATAAGATATCTTGGTGTCCTTGAAACTTTTTGAAGAATAGACACAACTGCGATACCTTGGCTTTTCATGTAAATCAGTTGCAAGACTTGTAAAAAAAGGAAAGAGTCAGAAATGCAAACTAGTTGTTCAGGATGTTAAACGAAATGTGCAGAATGTTTAAAAATAAGGAAAATGCTCAAGGCACTGTATTTTCATTGCTTCTGAGAGGTGGACTTTATTGCTGTTGACCTTGAAGCTGTTGGAAGTAGCCTGTGCTTCTGTGTATGTATCTTTTATTTATATACTTATTTTTTTTTTTAATGCCACATTGCCACAAAGGATGTTTTGGGCATGAGTTTGAAAATCCAATGGCCGTATTGTTAAAGGACCAATTTCAGTGTGCTTTCTGGCACACAGACATGAAAGTCACACAGAACAATTCTCACAGCTGCCACTCTGCTCATAAAGCTGGAAGACTAGGTCTTGATGCTTAAAACATTATGAGCACTGAAGTTATAAATCTCAACTGAAGTAAGTACCTATGTAATTCTGGCTAGGATTAATTATAGGGCAATCTCCTCCTAGTTCTCTTTCATAGTTTTAAAATGCTTCAACAAAACTCTTGTTGCTTATGCCAATTCTGTACCCATTTTTTAAAAAAATAATACTGTGTTCAGAAGTTTTGTTTTCTACAATTTAGATATATTGAAGAAAGAAAAAGATAATAGCTTTCTATAGTAAATTAGGGCATGAAAGAGCCTTTTTTATTTTTTCATTTCAGACACTAAAACGTGATTTCAAGCAAAACAGAGATTAAGTTCACTGTCAGTTGAAGAATAATTCATGCTTTATTTATGAGAAAATGCAAATATGCTAACTAGAAAATTATTCAGCTTGGAATGAATATTTGATATCTAGTGTACTTTAGGACAGGCAAAACTTTTCAGCTAGAGGAAACACCCCAAAGTGATGGCCAGAAGTTTGAAGTTTGGTTGTACTCAAATGTATAAAGGAAGTATTTGTAAATGCTCTTAATTTGTTAGCAAGCAGTATTTTTGTCAGTTGTGCTATGAATTGTATTTGAAATACTGTAGAAAGCAATGGTGCTCTTGTTACTTTAGACATCTGCTTTCAAAATGCAACAATTAGGGAAGAGTTGTAAAGACAACAAAGGATGTGATTTCTTCCTGTTGGTCTTATTTCTTCATGTATACCTGTGCTATACCACCTCCAAATGGAAGAGTAAGTGGTTTAAGTAGCCTAAAACAAAGCAAAAAGAGCCTTTACTACCTGAGTAGGCAATATGCCAATTCTCTCTTCTATGACAAACGGTCCTTTCCAAAGACTGAGAGACCGCCTGCTAGTATCTGCATGCTGATGAAAATACACTTTGTACAACTTCTCTTATGTTTATGGTACTTTTTATTTTTTTTTTTTAATCAGAAGAGAGGATTTTGGCTTTGAGCATGTTGCTACTGCTGGTCTCTCGGCTGCCTGCATGCTGGTTTTGATGCTTGTCAGTGCTGGAAATGAAATAACAGACTTGTGATTCTTAAGGACTGTTTTTACAGTACTTATTCAAATTAAGATTAGGTTTCTTAAAACATATCATTGAACTTCATGAAGCATGTGTTAGAGGACATTGAATTTTTTCACCCTGTTTGAAGGGAACAATTTTTTTTTTTTAACCTCATAGGCCCTAGAATAGAAAATTCTTGGGTTTTATTTTCTGTCTTAAATTTCTGTGGGATTGTGTCGGTTTGTGAACTGCAAGTCAAAAGATTTAGGTCTCATCTCTCCCTGCTCTCCCTCCATAGCCTCATGAATAGATATCAAACAGCCTTCATGTACACGATGTGGATTTCGTGTGCTGCGTATGAGTGGCAGCTCTTCTATACCTTTCAGCTATACAGGAGTATTGTGTGAAAGGCCAGAAGTTCATATTTTTTAAGGAAAGAAATGGAAGGTGATACATTCAAGATAAATAAATGTGTGTTCATATGTATTAATAAGCTGTAACTGCCTGAAGTCTGGATCAGCGCTGTTGTGTTTCTGAAATGTTAAATTGTTAAGGAAGTAATTTATAGTAAATAATCTGTATGATGAATTTCTCATCTTTTCCTATTAACAAATCTCCTATGAAAGCATAATATATTTTCTCAGATGTACTTATTGCTTTAATTGATCTTTTGCATTCATTCTGGTTGTTGCTTTGGAACCATGAATTGCTTGCAGATTATTAGTGTATAAAATGCATTGATGAATCTCGATTGAACTTCAACTTTGTTATGTGGGAGCATATTTTATTTTTTTTATGTCCAGGTGCAGATGAAATTAGTTTCTGGTGTGACCTTGTGATCTGTAAGATTAGTTTTAGTGTCTGTCTTATCTTTTCACTGTGGGAGAAGCAGAAATGTGCATGAAACCTTTGGAACCACTGTAATTGATGGCATAAACACTAACTACGCAGCAGTCTTCTGCTTCATCTACTTCTTGCCAATCGTTTCTCATTCTTTCTTTAAAATAAATGTTTAGGGTCACTGGAGCAAATGATTACTGTACCTTTCTGGATAGCCTTCTATTGTGGGGGATTTCCTCTGGCAAAAAAAAAAAATAGGCATTACTTCTTCAAGGAATTAACATAGTACCTGAGAGATGCAAAATAAACAGAACAAGGGGTCTACAGTTTAGAAAATTTTATCAAGGGAATACCAAGATTTCTTTTGTTTATAGTACTATTCTAGACTTTTCACTATCGGGGAACAAAATCATGTACTTAGTTTTAAAGCCATTTATGGATTCAAAGGTTTATTTGGTTCTAATTAAGCACCCATTACACTTACGAAAATCACTGGGGGTAAAAAAAGGAAGTGAGAACAGCAGTGGATTGATTTCATCTGAACAAGCTGAAAAAATAAAAACAACCTAACCAATAAACAACAACAAAACCCCATCTACACAAGCAGCAAAGAAAGAAATGTAGGTAAGAAAGCTATACTGAATACAGGACAAGCACTTTCATATTGCCCTTGGAATGCTTAGGTGAAAGATGAAGTAAGTATGAATTGTTTTTCTCAGGCACTATATATGATGAAGTTAGTTTTATGGACTGTTGTAGTTTCTAACACAATTCCCCTGGGCCTCCCTCCCTCGCACACAAAGGTGCACAGTCTGCAGAACTTCAGAGCCCACAAAGTTCATCCGTTCCCCTTTATGCTGAAAATGCTGACCAGAAATCAAAAGGGAATAGAGAGTTCAGGCAGGGAAGCTCCATCTGTGACTCACTGTTTTCCATCATGTACAGCATGAAATATCATCCCAGATTTGAAGCCTCCATCCATACTGAGGAGAAACAGATGCGATGTGTAGAGACCTGCATCCAAATGTCTGAATTTGCTTGCTGTTAGATATTTTTGTTTGTTTAAAGAAAATGGTTGTGATGCAGTTGCTTAGTTTTTAGGAAAAAAAAATGAAATTAATGATGTCAACACAAGAAAAAAATTCTCCTAGTTGGCTTAGCAATTTGTTAAGCTAATGAGTTATGTTTTTTTTTTTCCTTTGGCTGATTTTCCTCATGTATTCTTAGCATATCCCACTATAAAGTCCCATGGAATCATTATAGCATGCGCTGAAAATGTTTATTGCCAATATGATAAATCATTTAACAACACTCAGACAATCGAAACAGGTTTGTTAAACAAGTTTAAATCTCTTATTTTAACAAAAGCCCTTCTGGAACCCTCAGAAGAAGTAAACAAACCTTCAAACCACTCCATGCACATTTAAAACAAACAAAAAATCAAAGGTGGCAGTTGAGGGTTTTCTATGATAAAACCTGAAAATTAGCTGAGTGACCTAATTAAGATTTTCTAGGATTTGCATGACACAACTATTCTATAACAAGGTAAAGTAATATAAAGTAATAAAGCAAGGTTGATCAAGCACAAGGAATTTTCTGTATCTATGGTCTGAAAAAGCTTTTAAGTCATGCCTGTTTGCATTGTTTCTTGAGATTACATTGGCACTTCTGTGATGGCACTCATCTGTGGGGACTTGCAAGTAACCGGAATTTTCTAACTACAGAATAAAGCAATCAGACTCTCCTTGTATGCATTTATGCATTAGAGAAATAAATTACTAATATGATGTTTAATTTAAATCACCTTCACATCCCTGATATTTTATAGAGAATATATGTATTTTTAAGCCTGTTGCAAAGTAGGCTATAATAAGGCATTTTTGGAGATAATGTACCACCTCCTCTTCTCTGTTCAAATCCATGGGCCAAATTGGATTTGCTCAATAGTGCTGAAAGATACTGTGTGTGATTGCAAGGCTGAAAGATCAGTTATTAAGGGAGGCCCTTGATGACTGGAGAAAACCTAAGTTTATATCTATCTTAATAAATAAACATAGGAAGGAGAACATGGGGAGCTATAGTTTGGTCAGCCTGCAGTCCCTGGAAAGGTCATGGTAAAATATCTTTGGAGTGCCAGTTGCAAGCACATATAGAGCAAGTACGCAGTCAGAAGTAGTCAACATTGATTTGCCATAGAAAGCTGTGTTTTGCCAACCTTAACTGTTTCCTATTTCAAAGTACCTGACAGTGTGGATGTGGGGAGATCACTGAGGGAGTAATAATATTTGGCCTTGGTGCAACTTTGACATCTCTTGCAGTGCTCTCGTATAGGAACATAGGAAATATGGCCTGTATAAATGATGAGCTGAGAACTGACTGCATTGCCATGCTCAACTGAATATTAATTAAAATAATTCTGGAAGATTGTCTAGTTAATATCAAAAATTCTGTTTACTTTGATGGCAACAAACTGTTCCTCAGACTTTACATCATAAGATATGAAGGTGGATGTTTAACTGTAAAACATCTCTCCCTGTGTACTTTCAGAATGTGTGTTGTTTGCATATTCTTACCTGTGTATCACATAAAGGAATGTTTGACACTTTACAAAGCGGAGGGAAGCTGCAGCTTTCCCTGGATTTTATCATCTGGGATCTGAAGTACTGTACTGGGAGGGAAAAGAGCAAAGTGAAGTGAGAATAAAGCAGGACTACAGGTAACATCCCAAGAACAATTTATATTAAGTGTGTATCTGTCTCAAGATCTTTTTTTAAAAGCAATGCTTCCATATACATTTTGCAAGCAATGATGTTTGGGGTCTATTGTATGGGGAGCACTAAGAACAAAATCTTAACGTGCTTTTGGAAGGAAAATAAAGACAATAACTCAAATTTAGTTTTCAAAAAGATACTTCTTCTGAGGATGTCCTGGACTAGCAGTAGATGACAGCTAATTCCAGAGAAACCTGTAGAGAATGAGGTTTTTGAAACTAATGGTGCAGTTGTGAACCAATGATTTCATGCATAAGTAGGAAGGAAAGGGTGAAATCTGTAGTTACTAGAAAGAGCGAGCATCAAGATTTTACATAAAGCAGGTGGGAGGAAGGATACAGCGGTGACCCATGCCTGACAAGTGTAGAGAGAAAGGTGGTGGACGACTGTACAGATTAGGCATTCAAAAAGACATTTAGTTAGCTTGGTAAGTTCCAGTCAGCTGCAGGCTGTTACATGAAACGAATGGAGTTCTCAATTCCTCCCAAAAAAGAGAGAGAGCCTAATTTACTCAGGTTAGTATTTTTTAAGGACCAAAACTTTCTGATGTAGCAGCTCATATCAGGGACAATGAGAAAATTTTTCCTGTCCCTGGTGTGGCCATTAGAAGGAGAGAGACTTGGTCAGGGCTCAAAGGATACCAGGATTTGTCAGGTTTGGGAAGATGGATGGCTTGTGGGGGTCAGCTGAATCGTGTCTCTTAAATGGCTTGCTCCAAGCCTCCTCCAGCTGTGTAATGTGATGGGATGGAGGGTGCTGGGAAAGCTGTAGGTATATTTGAGACAGCTGCAAACAAAGAGTGAGACCATTTTGAATTTATACTTTCTTTTCTCTAGTTACGTTTCGTGTATACTCCTATGTATCATTTTTGGTTACACCATATGAGTTTGCACTTCCTTACCATCTGCAACAGTTTTCTGACTAATTTACACCCACCTGTAATGTTCCTTAGCACAACAAATCAGCTTGCTTAAAGATCTGCTTTTGGGCCTATCTCTCTTTAGAAAGAAAGCTGTAGTCTTATTTTCTACATAATAGTTGCACAGCATAAATGGAATGGGAATAATTTGTTTTTCCTCTGCTGAACAAAAGATACTGTGTTTGTTCAGGAACTTCTAATTTAAAAAAAAAAAAAGATGCCAAAGAATATGTAGCAGTAAGATAATACATGCCTCAAGGAACTCTGAGAGGCACATACCTTTGAAAATATTTTATTTCTGTATTTCATTTTGAAAAGAAATGTCAAAATAGGAAAACCAACAGGGAGCTGTCACTAATGCACCAAACAGATTTTATTTACAACATATTTGCACATGGTGCCTTCCAGTCAAAAAAATAAGTAATTAATGTCCTAGAGTACTAGTACATAAGTCTTAGTAGGTCTGAAGGTGAAAAAAACACAGTATAAAAATGAAGAATAAGCATCCTGATGTGTAAACACTTGTACACAGAATGTGTTCCCATACAAATACTCATACATGCATTGGATTGCAGAATTATGACACAAGTGTGTATGTCTTTATTCATCCAGAGACAAATAGTTTAAGAATTTTAGAAAAATTCTTTTTTTTTTTTTCTCCTTTTTTTCTTCCTGATCTTCAGTATAATTTTAGCATAAGCAGAAATCTAACCATATTTGCTGGAGAAATCCTCTGGAAGATCTCTGCTCCAAAGTAGTGACTACAACTTGCTTACATATATCACCTGAGTTGCCTTGTAAATAGGAAGTCTGTACAGTGAGATGCAGTCATCTGGTATTGTTCTTTGATATTGGTCACGTCTTCAAAATGTGACACTCTGATGGTTTCTTGTAGAGTGTATCTGCCTGCATTCTCTTATCTCTGTTCTGTGGGCAGTGATGGGTTGTTGCCATCTGCTCACGAAAAGCCCTTGAGCCAGCCTCCATGTGAGGCTCTCCTACATGAGCCATAAGCCCAGTACCTGTCCTCATCTTCAAAACTCTCCAGCTTTATCTTGTCTGTACTGCCACAAAAGGCTGTTGGGTAGCTGCTGATGACTCAAGAAGGAGAAAATGCTATTGAATCTTTGTGACTGCCCAAAAGGAAAATTTCAAAGGTACACAAAAAGGAAAGCCAGGTATATAAATGATTTGTTTTTCTTTTGTTCTTCGGGTCTTGGTTAGGATCTCTTTACAATAAAAGAATACATCTTCATAAATATTTCATAGCTTCTAACATACCTGGGCCTCCACTGGAGCCTCTGATCTGGTCTGTAATGTAGGTGTTGTGCTGTAGCATAAACATGATGTTGTCTTTATATATGTTATTTTTTGGGGGGTAGCAGTAAGGGAGCTTTCTAGTTGCACTGATCTCAGATATAACACAAATAGTAGATGATACTGTGAAATAGTTGTCATACAACTAATCAGCATTTTCTTACAAATCGGTCTTAGGAGGCTGATTTTTTCTTTTTTTTTTTTCTCTCCTCAAAACCACTATTTTAAATATTTCACAAAGCCCAGGAGGCTTTAAGCAACTTGACCATAACATTAAAACAACATCAATACAGTAGTTACATTCTATTTTAGTTCAAGCTTATTTAATTTTTTTTCCTCTGTTTTCTTTCACATTGATACTTAAAAATGTTATAAACCAGAAATTTTTTTGTTGTGCATTCATTCTGTAAGTGAGCAAGTTGAGTGGTTCTCTGTTTGCTTCTTTGTTTTACTCCTCTTGACTGGCCAGTTTAGCAGTTGGAACTTATTTTAAAGGAAGTTTTTCCTTCCCTGGTTTGTTTTGACTATGTTCATTGCCATAGCCCTTTGACACTGAAAGCAGTATCTTTAAGGAAAGAAATAATAAAACTAGAGGTAAAGGCTTTTTAGAGATCTCTTAGAATACAGCACAGAGAAAAGTATTTGCTTTCCACAGCCCCCTTCCTGCTCTGGTAGGTTGTGCTGCAAGGCAGCAATTACTGATCTTATTTCACCCCAGTGACGCACCATTTTGCAAGATAAAATAAGGACTGGTAAGCAGCAATTTTCTCCAGAAAGGGAACGTGTTCTATGATGTTATTGCTGTTCAGTAAATGAACAATCAGTCTTTAATTCCCAAAGCTCTTTTTTGCAAGATCTGTCTGAGCAAACTTGGGAGATTTCAAGACAAAGCATCTCACAGAACAGGATTTTTCTGAGTATCAATTAAAGTAAAGAAAATAAATTCTTCTGCCTCCAGACTTCACTTGGCAGAGAAGCTGCTGTAGTTGTTCTGCAGTGTGATCTCCAGGAATGCATCCAGAAAACTCTGAAGCTGTCCTCAAGCTCTTCCTTTGCAGGAAGCTGGGATGTAAGGAGGTGAAAAAGGAGGAGAAGATAAAAGTGTGTGTATTTCTAGGTAATTCTACACTGTATAAATTTGCCTCTTTGGAGCTACCTCCAGCATAGACTACTATCCACAAATAGGAAATCTAAGCTGAGTTGTTTCTGTTCTTGAAGGAAAACAGTAAGTAATGAGAGGTGTCATGATGAGAAGTCTAGGTCTCCTGGACTTGGTTTATCTGGGAAAGTTCTGGAGAACTGAGCCTAGAACAGAGCTAGACTTCCACTCAGTTCTCCCAGTTTTAGTGCTTCCTGCCTCTTGGTAAGGATGAAACAAAGCACAGATGAAGGCATGAGGGCTGCTTCAGTGCTTCATCCCAACACCTTGAGGTATACACACTGAGATTGCTATGCCTTGAGGCTATGAAGGAATGTTCTGCAGCTGCTCATGGGAAGTGTAGCATGATACCGTATATACCATTGGTAAACTACTTTTTGTCAGTTGTTACCTTATTCATGTTTTTTTTTTTTTTTTTAAAAAGCTAACTCTTAAACTGGATCGTGGTCATATTTAAGGCAAAATGCAAAATGGAATGTAGGGAGAAGTGTTTGAAGACTGTAGGTAGAATCAGCATATAGGAAAAACTTACTGGGTTTGAATGTAGTAGATACAGTTGTGTGGTGAAGTCTTTCCTGTGATGCCTAGATCTGTAAGGGTACATTTTGATGCAACCTTCACTTTGTAGCAAAGATTCTTGAGTTCTTAGATGAATGAGTAATCCTTTTGAATTAAATTGTCTATTCACAAGTTTAAATGCAGACATGTTCAAGTACAATAATATTTTCTTGAGTATGTACAACGAGTAACTGCATAGCGTTCAAGCTGCTAGAATAGTTATGTTACACAATATTTAACTGTCTTGCCTGTAATTTAGTCTTTGTTTAAATCTTCTGCCACATCATCACTTTAAATTTTCTTTAAACAATGATTAAAATGAAGTTTTTAGTAAAACACAGACTTAGGGAGGAAGTTGAAAAGAGGAGGTAAGTGTAACTTTTGGGGAGATTTTTATCACCTTTTTTTTTTCCCTTCTCTCATTTTCATCTCCCTCTTATTTTCTGATCTCAAACTAGCTGGACCTGGTTCAAACACTCATTTTATTTTGACGATATTTATGGATCAAAAGAATATGATTTCCATGGCAACTGCTCCAGGTTTTGAGCAAATATCAGCTTTGAAAGTGCTTTCTGTTTTTTGGGTTTGTATTTTATGCTTGTTTGATTAACTCCAGGAGGGGCTTAGATCTTGTTTATAAACAGAGGACTTAATTTAAAGAAGAAAAGCAAAGTTCAAAATAGAATGAAATGTTCAAGATATTAGATCCAGCTGCAGAGTTCTCTCAGGTTCTTGCTTTGTCCTTGAGTATTTTTGCTGGTACAACTTCCAAAACACAGTCTTTAGCATGAGAAATATGAAGTTGCATATAATCATGTTATTTCATAGTTTCTAAATAAGCGTTCTGAAAGTGTTGTTCTTATTTATAGTTTTGTGGGCCACTAGCTGTCCATTTGATGGTGATGCGTATTATGTGGGTAGATTGTAGTGAAAATGTAGCTGTTATGCTGAATTGAAGGATAAGTTTTCTGAATGTTGAGGTTTTTTTTTTTTCTAATATTACATTTCCAAGTAAGGAATTGCTGTAGTTATCACAGCTCTTTTTTATGTGTATGAACACAATTAAAATATTTCATGTTGTCAAAAATAAGATTGGAAATGCAGTCTTTCATTTTGAGATGCATTTTAGACTGTCCAAAAGCTCTAAGAATCAAACTTAAGCAAAACTGATCTGAAGCTATTTCAGCAATTGTTTTCACATGGGTCAAGTTGCAGCATAGATAGTACAGTTTGAAAGAGATTACTGGAAGCAGAAGCACTGTACATAGAGGCTGCTGTTGTTGTAGAACGTAGGATTTGACAGGGGTTTTCCTGTTGAGAAGTAGAAGTTGCTCACATGTGGTTGCTGGTAGGCAAGAGCCTTGTTTGCAACTGTTTGTGGTCATTTCATCCTTCTGTTAGCAAGTGGTGACTCCTTCCCTAACTGTGGGAAGCTTGCTCTGAAACCACTGATGATGGTAACTGAATCTGATTGTTGCTTGCAGGTAGCAAAATGCTTTAGGACAAAGTTTTCTGATTTTGAATGCCTGCTCTGCCTGCATGTTAGCTCCTACCACTTGTTGACCTCAATCTTGAAACAACTGTAATATCACTATAGTCAGCATACACAGCACCAGATTATTCTAAAGGAGTCAGTATTTATTGACCACTGATATTAAAAAAAAAAAAAACAAACAAACCAAAAAACCCCACTAAGTTCAAATATTCATAAAGTGCATATCAGATTTTGATAAGCAATACTAAAAAGTGGATCTGTGACTTTAAAGATGGAATAATTTTTGCTAAGGTTCGACTTTTCCAACTGTGTTTCAGAAGCACTGTTGTGTGTGTATATTTATGCATTTACATGCACAAGTGAATTCCCACACAGTTGTGGGAATACCTACACTTGTCAATGTAACTTTTTTTCTTTATTATATCTTGGTGCTGATATCTCAAGGAATCAGGCAGGGGACTTGTATGGAACAACACAATGTGATTATCTCATGAGTAAGTTTTAACTGTGTGTCATGATACATATTCATGAGAAGGCAAAACTCGGGCTGCACAGGTATTTCCTACTTCTCTTGTATGTACGTGAAATGCCTTTTAGAGAATAAAATGAAGGTGTTCGTTATGAGCAACAACACCTCCGTGTGTGTTCTTCACAAGGTTAGAAATCACACTCTTGGGCGTTGCACCATCAGCTGCTCGTTCCGGACTTATTGAAGCAGCTACAGTAGGTGCAGGCACAAAGTTTCTAGAGATGAGTAAAGAGCCGAACTCTGTGTAGAAGGATAAACTGGAAGGGGACTTCCACTGTGGACCAGTTCAGTGCCAACATGGAAGACTTAAACCCATTTCTTGTCCTTCTTCCCTAAAATGCACAAGGTAAAGAAGGACATATGGAGAAATAGGTAGGAATGCTTTGGGGTCAGTACACAGTATATTAAACTCACACTATCACTGTGCCACTGGAGGTCGGGAGACCTCAGTGCAGTGTTCAGGATTGCAGGACTCACCTGGTTTCGCTGTTGTACTTGTGTCTCTTCATTCTCCATTACGTGCCGGTAATGCATCTGCTGAAGCACCGGGCAATAAGCTGTATTATCATAATTGGGTTTGATTAAACACTCTGAGAACTTTTCACAGCCCAGCAAAAAAGCAAAGCCATACAGACAGGTTTTTGGTCTCTTCAAGAACCACTCTATAAATATCCTGGTTAGGTTTCAGGGAGCTACAATGTTGACTAACTTTGATCACCCGCACTTAAATATATTGGAATATGGATGTGTTATATGGGACATTAGGAGGGAGGGGGAAAAAATACTTAGACTAGTTTCCTTCATATTTTTCTATATCACCACCCACACTGTCAGCTGCTGTCATATTTTTCTGGCTTTGATACTGTTATTCATTAAAGAAAATAACAGAGCAAGGTAGCTTTGTCTACTGAGCTCCACTATAGTCTTGAAGTTTGTGTGCTGTTTTTTTCATACTCTTTTTTTCATACTTTTTTCATATTTTTCCATACTCTTTTTTTATAAAAATATAATTTTATGTGAGAAAACCAGGCTGATACCTGCCCATGGGAGGCCTCCTATACTTGCACAGAGCGTTTTGTCTTTGTTAGACCAAGATACTGCTTTTATTGTAGCCAGGTTACAGATACCACTTTGTAGGAATAAACACAAATTGTAGCTAAGAACTGGAAAAACTGACCAATGTGTTTTGCTTACGATTGTTTCAGTAAATTTCACATTTGAGTTATGATATTAGAATAAAAAAGAATCAGAGAATGTTTATCAAGTTTTGAACTGGAAGCGTGAAATCCAGAGGGATAACATTTCAGAGGGCTCTGTGATCAAGTGCAGGTTGTACTCAGTACCTTATGCTTTTCATTAATCCATGCAACTATACTCTAGCTTGCTGTATTCTCACAGAAGAAAAAAAAAAAAAAATGAAAACTGTGGTCAGTCTACTAGGGTTCAAGAGTTGTAAGTCTGTATTGAAATTAGAAGTCAGGAAATTTATTTTTTGTGGATTCTTTACAATAATCGTGGTTTAAGACTCTGAACAGGATAAAAAATTGTCATTGCTTCAAGTTTCCATATGAACATTTCTCACAGTTCTAGCTGCAATGTATTTTTGGCCTGTTTGAAAAGTTCACTGCTCATATAGCTTTTTAAAACCAAGAATGGCTTTCAAAAAGCTTTGTTAGAGTGGCTTCTTTAGCGATGTCTTTTTAATATTTGAGAATTTTAAGTCAAATTACGCATAGACATACCTGGTTGATTCAGTGTATATCTGAGTTACCTTTGATGCTGGTATGACTGCTGAAGTAAAACTGCTCTTTTCTAACTCAGGAGCTGAATAACTTCTGGAAGGATGCTCCATGGTATGCCATGCACCTCTGGTCCTTGTAAGGTAAGAGGGGAGCTACAGACATGTAACACTTTGGTCACATTAAGGACATCCAGGTATGCTGTGTTGTTGTTGCGTTTTTTTTTTGGTTTTTTTTTGTTTTTTTTTGGTTTTTTTTGTTTGTTTTTGGGTTTTTTTTTGTTCTTTTTTTTTTTTAGGGTAAATAGATTTTATTGCCTTGCTAAAGGCTTATGGTTTTGAATCTGGGCCAGCATACTGTGATTTTTTTTTTTTTTTTTCCCCAAATATATATAAATGTCCAGTTTTCAGAAACAGATAAACTAGCAAAGAAAGTATTGTCAAATTCCACATAAGCAGTATTGTGCTATTTCTTTTGAATGGAAATTTCAGTGTTTCAAGTCTATGTACAACTGAGTTAGCTCCTAACAAGTGGGATGCTTTGACTTCAAGAGAGATAATAGCATACAGAGACTTTAACCTTTAGGTCATTTGTCTGAGTGCTGCCCAATTTACCATAGATCAAAATTCATTTGTATGTGATGGCTTCACTGGCCTGCATGAAATGAGTTAATGGCTTCAGCTTGCTTCACAGAGAATTCTCCATGTTGTAAGTGGCAAAATCTGTTCATGGCTCTTCCAGCAGAGATGTTCATGTTTGTGAATGGAGTCAGATGCCTGCCTTCTGTGCAGGAAGGACATAGGGAAGGACGACTAGGGACAGTCATCCCTGCAAACCTACAGCAGGTGCCAGTGCTGCCACACTATTGAGATAAAAATGTGTCTTTTATTTAGATTTGAGAGAAGGAAAAATAGTGACTAAGGAGTAAATAGTGACCAAAGAATAAGTGCCAAGTTCTATCCTGTACAGAACCTGTATTTGTGCTACTCAGGGGGTCGCTGGCACTGTCAAACTAAACACAGAGCTACATGGGAGGTTCCCTAGGCTTATAAGAAGCTCTGAGCCCTGCCCAGCACCCTGGTGCTCTGTGCCACTATCTGCTCCTGATTCTGCTTTGCTTCCCACTCCTCCATCATCATCAGTGCCTGGATCTGAGCAGTGAGCTGCAGCCTGGCCGCTGTGCTAGCTGGGGCTGCGTGGCTGCTGACAGCAGTGCATTTGCAGCCGTGATGCTGCTGTCCTACATCACTAGTGTTTTTACCTAAAACACTGTTTCACTCTTTTCTGGTTCCCTGCTGAGAAACTACCATTTGGTTATGCAGAATCATAATGGAAAATGTCAAGTAATTTCAATTTGCCAGGATCTGGGGAGGAAGGAAGAAAGTCCCATAACACAAATTTTATGAGGGTGAGCCAAGCCAGGCATTTAACTCCTCTTCATCGTATGGTTTTATTATGTAATGCTTTAAATGCAGAAGAAGAAGACAGGTGGCAGTCAAGGAGCAGGAGAGGACACCCGTGAACAAGACCATGTGGTCCCTAGGCAGTGGAGATGACTAGGAGGGAAGGAATATAGCCACAGATGTTGGAACGTTAATAGATGTGTGCAGGGCTGACCCAGATATGACATTAAGAGCAGATACAGGGTTCATACCATGTGATACCTTCTTTCCTTTGGTCTCTTTCTCTCCATGTTATTTTGAATTAGTTTTCCTCTGTAGCTCCAGGACAGTTGTGATTTCTTTCCACTGGAAATTGCCTTTCTGTGACTTTTGGCTACCATGTACCTTTCATTTCTGTTTAGGTTTAATGGAGTCTAGGCATTGATGTAAAACAGCCCGAGATGGTTGAATTGCTCACAAGTTATAAACTCTTACATGTCCTGTTTATCACGGTGATATCGATATGAGACTTGGGGTATTAGACCACTACAGACAAAATTGTCTGGATTCTTGTTAATTCTATGAATGTACAATAGCTATCACTAGATCAATGAACTAGTTATTAACACTAAAAACAAAACCCCACAAGCCCCCAAAACAAAACAACAAAACAACAACAACAAACCCACAAACAAACAAAACCTCACCCAAATAAAAATAAAATAGCAGAACTTTGACTTCCCCAGTTACATAGCTGGAGAATCTCATGGAGATGGTCACATTGACAAAACCTTCTCATTTACAGCCCTACAAGTCTCAAAGTTATCAGTTGTTTAAAAAGGCAATGGTTCAACTGGCTTTGGGCATTTCTTTTTATAAGACCAGATGACCTTCACTGAAGTGTCCCAAATAGCTAATTTCTTGAGTTCTTGTAATGAATTCAGGAGAATGCAGTTTATTTGGTGATGATAGCAGTAGTGATACAAGAAAAATAAGCTCCTATAAGTCAGTCGGATCTATACCATTTCAACACATCCCCTTGAATCTCTCAACACTGTGTTCTTGCTGTTGAAAGTCTGTTTACTTCACTGTGTTGTTTTGCTTGTGAGGTTGTAATAAGGCTAAAGGACTTGATTCTTCAAGCTGCTAAGTACCTCTTGTGTTTTGCTGTACACCCTCAATTTCTATTGCTTGAAGCACTCAATGCCTTGCAGGATCCTACCATTCTAGAAAGAGAAATGGACTCAAAGTGTTTTGCAATTCTCTGATGAAAGCCACTATAGCCTATGTAAGTGCCAGGTACAATCATTATTATTCAGGCATTGTATCAGTAGCATCTATTTTTTGCATTTCACTCACTCTTCAAAAAATTAGGGAAATGGTTCTCTGCCACTAAAGATGAGAAGGTTTTTAGTATCTCCATCTCACACTTTTTACCTGCTCCTGATTTGTCTTATTGAAAATGATTCCCCCAACTTTTTTCTGTGACCCTGGTAGGTGAAAGTTTTTGTTTAAGAGTCAAAACCAGAAGCAACAATTTTTACAAATATGATATACCTATTCTGTTCATTTTTTCTCCTCCTGAAGTGCGAAGTCTACATGAATAATTATCCTAACAGCAGTTGTTCTGTTTCACTGTAGCTGGACTTTGTTGAAATTTATTTGAACCTTTCATAAGAAGTAACCATGTTTTAATTTTGAAATTAACTTTCTCAAAATGATCTACACATGGAAATTCTCTTGCTGTCTTTTTTAATACATTTGGAGAAAGTAGTTACAATTGTCAGGTCCAACTGCAAAGTCAGTTTTTTTTTTTTAAAAAAAAAAAATTAATCTACTGTATGCTTTTACAAGGGATTTTCATCTCGATCATCTTGCTCACTGAAAAACTGAGCCACAGCTCTAGTCTCTTTCTCTAGTCAGTAGAGAGCAAGCAGCTCCACAGAGCAGTTCATCCCCTACAAAAGACCTGTTTTAGCAGGGAATGAGTTTCTCTGCAGAAGCACTTATTTTTCTTGACTATGAAGATACACAGATAATAAACCTAGACTAGACGTCCATGTTCCTGTGTTAAAAAATAATCTGAGTTGATTCTCATCCCTAAAACGTTTATTATCACAACAGAACAATATGCTTTTTTTTAAGAGGACTGTAATTAGTCATTATCTCTGAATTGTTACTCAAGCAAACCTTTAAGGGAATTTTCTGATTAATGATTGCAAGCCCAAGATCTGTAAAAATGTCTGTAGAAGAGACTACAACCTCTGTTGCTTTAATGAGTTTTAGTTCTGAGATTCATTATAGCTAAGCTGGCCTTGTGAGTGGCCCTGAAAACTGATTTCTTACCAAAGTATGCCACTGGCACTGAGCTGGATGAGTACTTTTAATGGGTTCTTGCAAACATACTATTTTTTTAGGTATTTTTGGTATTTTTCTTATAAACGGACTCCACTTTAAATTTCTCTTAGCATACCTCTTTTCCTTTTGTAGAATCTGTGAAGAACAAGGCTAGAAACATAAGATTATATTCTTGGTTATGTAAATCGGAGTAGTTTCACTGGCTGAAAACACTGTCCTACTCTTTCATTAACAGCTGAAAGCTGTGATCTAAGTTCTTCACACTTGTATGTAGGGTGCTCCAGCACAAGATACTTCTTGTAGTCTAATACGGAAAATGGGGAATCCTATGTGCATCTGGTTTCTACTATTGATATAGCTAAAGTAGGTAAAGAAGATATATGAATAATATTTTGTTAGAAATATTAGATGTTTGAATTGGAGGCACCAGAGAATTTAATGTAAATGTAAAATTTATCTGCACTGTAAATGTAGTCAATTTAATAAAAGTATATTGAGGAGTCAAGAGGAATGAAGACTTTTTTTAGGTAATATCAGGGAGTTTTTGTATTTAAGGTGTTGAGTTTTGACAAAGAACAAACTTTTATGACAAGTTCTTATCTTCTGAGATTTTGTCCTTTTTCAGTATTTCCTTTGCTTTTGCTGCTAGATAGGTGCTTCAGATGTTAGCAGTAGGGTCTCAAATATTAAGTTTTGTTTCAGAAGCAGTTTTTCTGCAATGAGATAAGCCAGAGAGATCACTCAAATTTCTTTTTTCCTTTTTTTCTCTCTTTTTTTTTTTTCTTCCCCACCTAATTGCTTCCCTCCTCTTCCATAAGAACCACCATCCTCTCTGAACGGTCATTCTCTAGGAATTTACTGATCATCGTTCTGCAGTACATAGTTTGACTGGCAGGTCTGCCATTCATGGCTGGTTGAACTACAAATTTTCCTACCCATGTTAGTTGAACAACAGACTTCATTCTAATGGGAAGACAATTAAATGGTCTTCACTTGTGTGGATTACTAACTTGACAGAAAGACATCAGAGGGGGAGTGTGTATTAGCTAGTTAATAGTTGTTGGACAGAATGAGTTAATTAGAAGAGTTTCACACAAAACCAATGTCATCATACCTGCTAATCTCAAGTGGTACAGGGGATGGAATTACTTGGATCTCTTTATTTCTATATTTATTTTTTAAAGCTGTCTAATCTCTATACTATCAGTACTGTCTATAAGACTTTAATACTGTGAAGGATGTTGGCTAGAGGGGTTTATGTGAACCCTCTGAGCTCAGGTTTGGATAGACTGTCACTGGTATTAGTGTTTGTTCAGATTGGTTTATGTTCTAATCTTACACTTACGCAAACACAAAAGTTGAGACCAAACCCTGAATGGTTAATTTGGACTAGTTTTCTGCTTTTAAAATACAAAATATTCATAGAAATGCTTAAAAAGGACTCTTATTTCTCTCCTTTCACCTCACCTCTTTAGTAATAGTATATAATTTGTGCTAATCCGGGGAAGACTTTAATCTGTCTGTTTTTTCAGAGGGCAGGTAGTTGTCCTTTCATCTGAGTCCCATTAATTTGCATATGGCAATCCTGAAAAATCTAAATTCTTATTTAGAATAACAAGCAATTTGCAGTGTTTATGCAGTTGTAGCATAAAACTTTGTAAAACCAGGTATGGTTCACAAGATATGAAGTGTGCAAATGAACAGTACAATATACAAGAAAAAAAATGCTTGTATTTTGCAGTTCAGCTGTTTTCTAATGAGCAATTCAATTAAGTTTGGCCTTGTTAAGTAGGTGCTTGAAAAAGAAATCAAGTGATGCAGTGAATATGAACACAGAAAAGCAAATCCCTGCCTCTTAAATAGCAATCAAAATATTTATGTGGAAAAGTTGTTGTTGTGGAGCATTTATACATATCCTAAAATCATTAGGCAGCTAGGTCGACAAGAACTTGACGTGCGAAAACACAGGGTTGGGAGGACTGAGGAGCTATTCAATGCAAATCCATCAATATCTCTGTTTCAAGACTCCACAGGGGAATGACTTAAAGAGTATGTAAGTTTATAATAGGAACAAATTATACTTTTACCAAATGGTAAGCAAATTGAGCATAAAAAGTGAATAATGACATTTCACATTAGGTATTTGTTTCCAATTAACATAGAAAACTTGCCCAGCTCTAAAGTAAAAGCTATGTTTAATATAGACATTAATAATGAAAAATGATTTCTGGACAGTGCATTGTACATCTGATCATGAGAACATTTAGTTAATTGACAACTTACTGAGTACCCCCCTCTCTTTTTGTTGTACTGATGGTTAGCAATTTTTCTTTAGAACAGCCACATTAAGTTAAAGAGCAAGGGCAAAATGTAAGAAACACTGTCTACAGTGTTCTACGGAGTGACATTTGGGTTAACTCCAGCAATGTCACAGGAGTTGATAGCTCATTTACCCATTGCCATTTGGAATTTGTAAAGCAATCTGTAAACAACAGCTTCTGGCCATGTAACTTGTCTATTTTGTAAAATTCCACCTGCTTCAGCAATGTGAGAGTTGGTATTTGGTTTATCTCCCTTTGTCTTTCTCACCATCACTAGCAGTCACTTTGGAGCATGTCATTCATTTGCATTCAAACTTCCACCTGTTTTTATTTGGCAAGGCACTGGGCTGCATGGGCAAGTGATCCTGGAATGAAACGGAAGGTCCCAGCTGAATGGGGCCCTGATCAAACCTTTGAGTTAAGACTCACACTTCACTAGGGAAAATGAAGCATCAGAATGAATTTGCATTGGAAAGGAGAGGAGAGAGGAGGTGGGTTGGGCAGCTGTTTCACTGAGGATGGTGGAGCCTGTCCCTGTCAGAGCTTTACTGAAATTGTTTTTTCAGAGTTAACAATAAATATCAGCAGCTCTTCATTGAGCATCCTCTTGCATCACACTAGGGAAAGCAGCGTGCCACACCTTTTAATGCTGGCTTACCTCAGGGAGGTAAAGGTAAAGTCCATGCAAAGAAAGTCTAGTTGGAATGGCTTCAGGCAGTAATGCTGGACTGCAGCAGTGGAGTCTACATATGTCAGTAAAAAATTATTGATGCCATTAAAAGGATTTTTCCTTTGTTTTGTATGAAGTAACATCTCTGTTGTGAACGTTGTAAACCGACATTTTTAACTTAGAAATCAGTTGAGTTAGTGTAGCTGTAGTACTGCTAACTACAATTTTCTTACAAGTTAGTGTAGTGGAAAGAAAGATAGAGAGTTACTCCTATGAAAACAAAAGCCAAGAAGTGACATTTCTGAGATAAACTATATGACAGAGTCACCATAGCATACAGTGTATCTGTTTTCTGGCCATGTCCAGCACTTTTGGATGTACAGAAACCTATTTAGAGAAACCCTGCAGTAGATTCTAGTGCTGTCATGCTTGAAATCCCAGATAAGAACTGAAAATGTTCTGACTTATGGGTGCAACTTCTCTGAGTAGAAAAGTAAGGTCTGAAATGCTCAGGCAAACTTTGTTGAACAGTAGCCTTATTCAAGGCTACATTCACAAACTTACTGTCTAAATTATGACTGCTTTTGTGCTTTAAGATACACAAATGCAGCATGCTAGTGCTGCGTAATTGTCTGGTTCACGGAATATATTCAAGAACCTCCAAAAGATGGGCAGTAATATCTGAATTTTACAAAGGAATCACAGACAGTCAGATATGACAACATCTGTGTTATTTAGTCTCCTGTAAGTGAAAATTTCAGGTCTGCCCTATAGCTGTAACTGTGATGTGAGTATCAGGGCTCTGTGCATATGCACATAGTAGTAGGTTCCATGGCTCTCTGCACAGATCAGATACTGGACTGACTGGCGGTGTTTCACAACTTCTAGCCAGCTTCACAACAGTGCATTTAACTAACGTATGTGTGAGCTTTCCACATGAAAATATTGGTCAGTCTCAGAGACTCCCTCAGGCAGATCCTGCTGTTCATTGCCCGTTTGATAATAACTTTTTCTGTACTTCAATGTGTCAGTTAACATCCTGGGTGGAGATTCGGGCAATTCCAGTGATTTGTCTGCAGCAGTAACTGCCTAGAATTGACCAGACTGGTCATACATAATGTTAAGTACTCAGTAGAAACTGTTCTGTGCAGATGTGGGATAGACGAGAATCAGAGGCTGGAATTTAAAAGTAAGATGACCATTTGAAAATAAGTACCCCAAACCAAAAAACATACAAATGTAAACCCTACTGAAAACACAACAGCTGAGATAGAGAGAGAAAGGTCTTGTTGAACCCCTTTAGGAACCATTGTAAGAGTCACCTCAGTGAGACAGAAAATCTTGTGTTGTGTAGATGAGAGAAATGACTCAAATGGTTTGACTTGGGATGGCACATGTTGTAGGCACTGAACTTTGCACTTGAGTTTTACTGACTAGCTTTTTCTCTGACGTGTACTTATCGTAATCACTTTTTACTATTTTACCTATGCAAAGTATTTCAGATTACTTAGGTTTTATGGTGGGTCTCTTTTCTAAACTTACCATGTGTTACCACTCTGGCTGTTGATTTCTGACATTTTGGGAAAAAAAATTACATAGTCCTTTATCAACAACATTTAATTGACATTTTACTCATATCATTTATTTCAATTGCAGAACTTGAATGTCATTTAAACAGCAGTTATTTTCCCAATACTGTGTGTTACCAACTACACAGACAATACATCCTGCATTACAATGAGTTCATTTAAAGGAAGATCTTGATCAGAGAGTTTTTGTGGAATAATTTGCTAGACAGGAGCTTCCAAATAGATCGTGAGGTGGTTAATGTGTTTCGGATCATGTAAAGCCAATGTAATGTTATTAAAATACTTAAGGTAGGATAATCCTCATTAGAGACTTAAAACAGAAACCATGTATGTCATGGGACTTAAATATAACTGAGTCCCTGACTGCTGTGCAAAAGTATTTTGACACTACACCAAGGCATCAAATCCATTTGATTCTTGCCTTTTCTTCTAAAATCATTAAAAAACACTAGTAGTGATTATTGTGCTCCGAGAACTTTGTTGCTAGGCACTGCCTTGTGCATGATGGTAAATTCTGCAGGTATCATCAGATAGTTGAAATTGTTTTTGAAAAATATAATTTATTTTGCTTAACAAATGAACTTTGTAGATAGTGATCAGAAACTGGAAGTCTCACTGTTATTAATTATGCTTTGCTGTTTTATCTGTGGACAGATTTTTGCACGTTTCTTTTCCAGTGGGGAAGAAGAAAACTGCTTAAAAGAGAAGAACCTGGTTGCAAAGTTCAAACCTCAATGTAAGGATGCTTAAAACATTTGGACAGTGACATATTTAGTGGCAATGGCAGCAATGCCAGCAGTGATGTTAGAAGAGCTGAGGAAAAGTGAACAGGTAGAGCTTCTCTTCTGTTTTCTTATGGGATGGAATGAGTAATGGAATTGTCTTGCGTCTCAGGAATGAAATGTGAGATACTGGGTTTTGCTGTGATGCATAAAGAAGTTAATAAATAAATAAATAAAGGGAGTGGAGTACCCTGGAGTTGCTTGGATTGATTCAAACTGTCCAGGCCTTATGGAGCAACCTTTACCTGTGCAGGTGAAGTGGGCAGCAGGTAAAAAGCATTTTCCTGCCCTCAAAGAACTTGTCTGGTGACATACAAATCACTTGTGATTGCGGGCTGGATAATCATACAGTTATCCCTGGGCACAGCAATTATCTCTAGGCCCTGCGCTAGTGACATAATCATCATGACGCTCTCAAAGGGGATGGTGCTGAAATGACATGCTATGTTTAGTTTTTTACACATGCAATTTGTGTACATCATACCTGAGTTTAAATTTCCCTATGGCATTTTGTGAGGTATCTGACTAGACTGCCTTTTGTTGTCAATCTATGTTTTTATTTTTGGACTTTCTTGAACAAAATATGCTGAACTTCCTAAAACGATCAATTTTTCTCGTGAGTTATTACTGGAAGAAGGTGATAATTGTTTTATCAATACAAGACACAGTCAGTTGCATTTCAAATGCCTTCAAAGCTAGTTATCTGCTCACATTCTCAGGCAGCTTTAGTTCTTGTTTGTGTTTGATTTTGGCACTTGGTGAGTTATTAGTAATAGATGTATAATAGTGAAGAACTTCCTCCACGCAGGAGTGGTTGGACCTTAAGCCCAGCTCCTACTGTGAGCCAGGACATGTTTTAGGCAGAAATGCAAGAGGATGGCTGGGGAAAGGATGTCTGGGGAGAAGGGTGACTGCCACAAGGATACACACCTGGCCTTGCAGCTAGCTCTGGGGGTTGTTTCACACAGCTGTCCTCAGAGACAAAAAATGAGAAAGCTGTCAAATAGCTGATACTCTGCCATTTCCCTTATCTGTCCTTGTTGCAGGAGATTGGTGCACTGGGCAGAAACAAGCACTTTTTCCTTTCTTAAGCTAAAATCTTGGTATTAACCTTAAGTTGTTCCTAAAGGCTTGTCCCAACTGGGGCAATGGGCGGGGATCTTTTCTAAAAGGTTCCTATTATCTGACATTTGGGCTTCTGAGGTGTGCCAAAACATTGGTCACAAATCAGCCATTGTTTGTAACAGCAACAAGTATGCTAGTGGAAACAAAACCTTCCATCCTTTGACTCAAAATCATGCTTTTTGAGGGTATAACCCATGTATCCATTTGGAAAACTTCCAGGTATTGCTCTGCTATCTGTCTGCATGTTTATACAAAAGACAAGGTCTCTTGTAAACTATCAGAGTGTATACCTCATGTAGTACAATAACAATATCTGTGCACTCATCCAGACAAATACTCTTCTGTGGTGATTCAAAGAGCAATACGGAAAAGTAAACCTACTTAAAGTAAATGTGAAAAGTTTAAAGCCGCTGAGGAAGCTTAAGACACTGGTTTTTAACAGAATTAAGTACCAAAGGTTGCTTAAAAGACCATTGTGTTCCCCAGCACAAAATAACTTGTTTATGTTGGATAACTTGACCAGAGGTGCTGGAAGATAGTGCCCAAAATAACACTTCTCTTCTGGAAAGATATAGCTTTTGCATTGTTACTTAAATAACTGATTTCGGGTTGTGGCAGCTGTTACTGATTTGGTGGAAGGAACTGCTTAGCATGCTCAGAATGACAGAATGCAGGATCTTAAAAATGACACAAAGTAGTGGTTATTTGGCAATGATGGTGTCCCGATATGATGTCGGGGGAGGTTTCAATATGGTCCCAAGAGGCGAGATTAAGACACAAGTGAGGTCAAATGCCATATACCCAATACAGTTTTTATTACAAAACGAGAAAAATGTTAGAAAAGAGTAGCGATAGGACAGAGTGAAAATAAAAGGCAGAAATGAAGCAAGCAGTTGGTAGAGATTCGCCAGAGCAGTTACCACCACGGGCCCGCAGCGCGCCGTCGGGCTGGAGCCCTCTCAGCTTTGAGGGTGGGCGGCGAGCAGGCCAGAGAGCCGTGAGCAGGCGCAGGAGAAGGAAAAAGCTCCCCTGGGCAGGTGAAGAAAAAGAGACAGAAAGAGCAGAAAGAGCAAGAGGCCAAGGCAGTGTCCACACCGGCTTAAATAG
>NW_008630331.1:0-9689 GCF_000691845.1 Merops nubicus
GAGGGTGTTCCTGCACGCCGCCGCTTCCGCCCACTCTGCGCGGGGCAGGCCGCTGGCCTCGCAAAGGCACCTGGCAGCTTCGCCAGCCCGGCTCCTGGGCAGCGAGCGCACATTTCCTTGGGAGGAGGAAGCTAAACCACCCCCGGCTGTGCCCACAGGGGGAGAAGGGGGCAGCCACGGTGAGGAGATGTGGTGGGCCAGCGCCAGGGGCAGTCCCCCCATGGTGGCACAAGCACTGTGCCAAAGAACAGGTCACCTGGAAAGTGACCTCAAGATGGGACACAAAGTGCTTCTGGGACCCAAGCTGTCCCCTACATGAATCACCCTGGGTGTCCCTACTCCATCACAGGACATAAGGCAGCCTCAGCTGTTGCTGACCATGTCCCACCAGCAGCTGTAATTCACTGCCAAATGTATGTAAAGAAGATTTGATCAAAACTTTCTTCTCCTGTTTCTGTTCCCTCAGTCATGACTCACTGCTGTCTCATTTTACCTGGAAGAACTATTACATATGCTTCAAGCATAGTTGAGGTACATGGTCGAACCTTTTATTTTTAAGATGATGGTTTTAAAGCAGAGGAAGCATACACCTCCTGCAGGAGAGGAAGCTGTTTCCAGGCTCTCTTCTCCTTGGAACACAATCTTTCATAAAAACACTGCAGTGGGCAGCCAGTACAAGTTGATGGATCAGGTACCCTTACATCTGAGCAACAGGCTTTGAACCATCCCAGTCATTGTGGTGTTTCACTTTGGAAAAAGGAGCACACCTGAAAAGGCTCAGGCATTTGCAATTTTTTTTTGGCAATCCACAGTTTAGAAAAGAAACAAGAAAACAAAATTTGAACTAGAAAGTAATTGCAAATTTTTCATTCTAAAAAGTTAAAAAAATATGGGAACAGGGGAAAGTATAATTTTTTTTCTTTCAACAAGCAATAGCCTTAAGTCCTGAGCAGATGAAGGGGGAATAAAAAAGGAGGCCCAGGGTAAGCAAACCAAAATTTACATTGAAGTTTATAGCTTGTTTACAAGGTGTAGCCAAAGCACAGAGCACAGAGCAAGCATTGGGCCACAATCCCTTCATGCAGTTCAGCAGTCTGCAAATAAGATCTAAACCAAAAATAATCAAACAAAACAACTTCCAGAAGGAAAGTTTTCTGTCAAAACTTGACTATTCACCAGCAGTATCCAGACTATGCTTTAATAAAAGTTACCCTTTTTCAAATGCTGGAGAGCTCTTAGCATGAGCTGCACCTGGCTGTCCATGGCAACCCAGGCCTTCTCATGCCTGTGATCACAGCCAAGCTCTTCCTGGGAGCATGAAGCCAAAGGAGATATCCAAATAGGTCCCTCTATCATGGCCTTGACAACTCATCACATACACTTTTTGCTTTTAAATACGTGAGGGGGAAGTTTCCATGCCCTCCAGAAATGTTCCTATCACTTTGGCGCTTTTGCTGTTTGATGGAAATTCTGTGCCTTGCTTAGGCTGTCAGTTGCTGAAGCTGTAAAATCACCTGTCTTGGCAATTCTGATTTCAAGTTACAGGTACACAGTTAAGGCAACAGCAGAAGGCCTTAAAGAAAAGTTTAAGTGGGAAGAATAGTGCTGCTGCCGTTAAGAGACTAATCCACTGTGGAGATTCATCCATCAGCCTTGGCAGCATCTTGCCACAGTCTGGAGGAGGCAAACATTGTAAGCTGAACCATACATGCTTCAGTCAATTGCTTTATTTCCAGCTCTGGTTAGGAGCATTTTATTCTGTGTGAAGCAATAAGAGTTCAAGTCTTGAGGATCACGGCATGTTAAACAGGCATTTATTTGTATTTATGAACAGTAATTTATGAAAGCAAATTCTGTCACTGGTATGCACCAAAGCTGTTGAGAACTGTTTTTATGAATCATGGGGCTATGCCAGAAGCTGCATTAAAAAAAACCTTACACCTTTGGGGGAAAAACAAACAAACAAACAAACAAAAATGCAATAAAAACCAGCAACAACAGCACGTGAAAAATTATGTCCCATAGCTATTCCTTTTCAGGAGTAAAAACGCTGTCACAGCTAGGCCACCTTCAATCACAGCTAGGCTCAGTGTGGGCACACTTGGCAGTTGCTCCTGCTGCCATCAGCAGCTGCCAGAGCTGCCCCAGCAAGATAAGTTACTTCTTACATATCCAGCAAGACAGTGCTTCCTACAGCATTTTTTGATCTCTTTTGTGGAAAGCTTTGCATGAAGTGGAACCCTAAAGGTGGTCTTCTAACAGGGGGAGCCAAACCTAGAGAGACATAGATGTCATGCTTGGGCCACAGAACCCAATCATGCAGGAGGTCTGAGAGGGAGTGTTTGGATATAGCTGATATTCCTGACAGGATCATGCTGCTATATCTGTCATCTGCCAGCCAGCAAAGCTTCCTTGGGGAGTGTTCATTTTTACCATGAATGGCGTTATCCACTTCCCACTGACTCCTATATACAGCCTATATCCAGTACCTCGTTTAAACCTATCCTTATTTAGTTTAAAACCATCACCCCTTGTCCTGTTGCAACAGGTCCTACTAACATTTGTTCCCACCTTTCTCATAGGCCCCTTTTAAGTGTTGAAAGAAGGTTTAGTTCTTCACTGACCATTTCTGCTGCATAAATTAGCTGGGTACTAACACTGCTTTTCTTGTAATCCTGCAGAAAGACTTGCACAATAATAATACTAAAATTGTTTGTACCTATAATCTTACATCGAGGTTTGGTCTGAGGTCCTTCTCAGACTGTTGTTTTTCATCTTAATTTAGACCTGAGTGCATATGTTTTATACTCCTACTAAGTCGCAGTTTAAGGCAAGTTTTTCTTCCTTTTTGATGAAATACACCTTTTGTCATGTCTCATTCAAAAGGAAATGAATCAATCTTCTTTTGCTGTCTAAAATATTGATTTTCACTTAAAATCTATTTTAAATACAGTTTTCACCTTCTCAAATCTAAATCCATGCAATCTTTACTTTCTTCATAAATATTTTGAATTATGAAATCAGTGAGGTGAGTCGTAATGTATACAAAACAAGATAAACACACAGTCTGCCAGCACCCAAGCCCAAGCAGGGGTGTAAGCTATCTCCAGAGCATCCCTGACCAAATCAGGGGTCCTGCCAGAGGGTACCAGCACCAGGAAGATGCAGAGTTACCTTGGCCATCTCAGGGCTCTGGCTGAGCAAGATCCTGGCAGCATCCACTTTTACTGTCTGCTGAGCTGATTGTTTTGGGGCAAGATATGTATGCATGCAGTACATGGTGTACAAAGAATTACCGCTCACTTTTCTCCTTGTGAGGTTTGTGGCTTTGGTTCCCTTTGCAAGGTCCAGCTTGCATCCAACTGTGAAAGATGAAAACCACCCTGAAAACAGGGAGTGCCTGAATCAAATCTTCTGACAAGACTAAATAGGACACTCAGGAAAAGAAGAAAGAAATGCTTATGCGCCTGTGCTTAACAGGTATATAGGCTCTGTGAATGAAAGTAGAAAGCACATTTTTAAAAAAAAACTCTTTCTGATAGAAGTACTGGAATTAATTCTGGAAACAGGTTCTTGGAGAGCAGTGGCAAAATCCTCCTGGAGTTTTCCCATGCCATGGCAAGTGAGTTTCAGCAGGAGGATATAAAAGCCAATCTGTAAATATATGTCTGTAAATTAATGACTTAAAAGTTACTACATATATTGTAGACTGAAATAAGGGAGTTCAGGCAACATTTGGCATTGACTTTAAATCTGATTTAAAGTGAACTGGAGCACAATTCTAGAGAAAAGTTCAGGAAAACCTTTTCAATATGTCACACAGGCTAGATTTTACTCTCTCACTTCCCAGAAAAGGCAGGGTTGCTCTCTAATTTCCAAGGGAAAATCACATGTAATATAATCCTATGGTAAAAAGGACAGACCACAGTGTGTAAAGGAAAACAAACTTTATTCCACAGACAAAGGTTAAACAAAACTCTTTCTATTAGAAAACATATCCGATCTTCAGACAGTAACAGAAAAAGGAAATTACAACTTTGTTAAAAATAAACCAGGAAAAAACATGCAAACAAACATGTTTTTCTTCTGGAAAAAAAGAAAAAAAAAAGTGATATGCTCTTCAAATAATGGAGAGAAGTTCCAGCCATTTTTTTGCCTTTTTTTTTTTTTAAAATTTTTCAAAGATATTAAGTGGTATATGTTCTAATTTCTCCAATTCACAATCTGACGAAGGGCATCTCTTTTTTCCCTGCTGGTGTATAATTGCCTCCATCTGTACCAACTCCAAAGTCCTCATGTATAAAATCAGCCTCTGTAAAGCAGCGGGATGTAACAAGCAGCTCACTTTTATTTACCAAGACCGATGAAATATGAAGCTTGCATGTTAAAAAGCATTAAAACATGTGTCCAAACCCAAAATTGATCCTACCATATGTTTTGAGGCTTTCACCGCACAGTACCACCAAGTAAGAACATATTTTCCTGCCTAGGAAGGCAGTTTTTCCACATGAGCTTAGTGCCTTTGGATTTTTGGCAGGAGCAGATTCATTGTGCTTCTTAACCTTATTTCTTTGATGTGTATATATTCACTGCATTTTGTCAGCTAGAGAGTTGTTTTTCAGAGCCTGTAGCCTGACTACTTCCCAGGAAGCCTGTAATAGCAGTCATTCTCTATCTCATGCTTATCATGTGTGAACCACCACTTCTTTGGGTCTTTAATATTAATTAACCAACCAAATAATAAATTAGATTTAAAGGGAAATCTTTAGGGAGGAAAGAACAGAACTGATTTAATTACAACAATATATCTTGATTATTTTTTGTATTAATACTAAGAATCTGCACTTAAACGAGTAATGTTTGTCCTAATAATTAAGATCATTTGTCCCTGCAGGTTATTTCCTGCCTAACACCAAGGCTGTTGCTGTGTGAAGGTGGAGGAAACAGGGACAGCATTGCCCACCTCCCACGCAGGAATCCATCTCCTTGCAACAGCAAAATATTGTTGCTGATCACTCCAAGATCACCTCAGTGCCTGCTTTAATGCTAGGAGCATATGCAAGAGCTCTTGGGGATAAAAGGCGGTGGGCATGCCAGGCTTCAGGGGTGTTGAGAAGAAAACCTGGAGACTCTCAGAGCAAAGCAGCAGAGCAGGACATCTGCACAGCTCTTCTTGTCTCCTGTGATTCCTCCCGCACCTGTGAACTTACAGATGATCCCCACAGAAATTCTGGGGCAAGCCAAAATCTCTGTTCTACTGCCCACTGGCAGATATGACTATTTCTTGCCTGTGAAACTGGAACACCCAAACCCCACATGCCTCATCTCTCAGCTTCACTTAGGCAAAGATTCCACAGGGGTGATGAGTATGAAAATGCACATAAAAGCATTTGAGGTATTCCCATAAACCTACACTGGTATTCAAGAAGAGTTTGGGCAGACCTCCAGCTATCCTTGTCCCTGTATGAAGAGGGTGGACTCCACGACCTCTCAAGATCCCTTTCAGAGCTTCCCTTTTATATTGACTCTTACATACTGGTCCATGCCTGTATTTGCACTGTTTCACTAGAATAATGCTTGCACATTCTGTAAGGAAATGTGTACATAAAGGCATTATTATTATTACTATTATCCCAGTTATCATTATTAAGAACTGCTGAAAGTTGAATCATGGTTCATTAGGAATGTGAATAATGTTTTCCTTAGTGGCTTCAATGTCCCAAGCAGTATCTGCAAATAAGGGACGGGAACAAACCAGCAGTAACAGAGAAACGGCTGCAGAGAAATATGAATTTATTAACTGCAGCACCACCAAGTGTCAGCGTTGAAAACACCACGTAAGAAGAAAATACCAAATTTCTACAGGAACTGAGAGCAAACATTTTAAAAAAACTATTGGCATCTCAATGAAAACTGTAATTTTAAAACTTTTTGAAAAGCTGTGTCAATGTTTGGAATTCATAAGCCTTCTTCCAAGTGTCTAGACAAAGTATGTTGTGCCAAGGCAATATCAGCACATCCAGAAAATAAAACATATTTCCAATCGATAAGGAAATACTTTGAAAAGGAATTTAGATTTTAAACTTCTCAACGTTTTGAATGGGTTTGTGTTTGTTATCTGTATGTGCACAAACACACACACAACTGGTCGGCAGTCGCTGGATGCTGTGACGTTTGCAGGAGTCACAGCTTTTGGCAGGTTCACCTAACAGGGACAGGCGCAGCACATGGCAACCACTTTTCTTGTCTTAGAGGACTTGATTGCACCTATCTGAATGTCCCCTCAGAGCTCTGGATCAGAGGCGATGAGGCATTGCCAGTAGTCCAAATAGAGCTAGGGACATGCTTTTGCCTTGTCAACAACTGTCAGGGTCTACATGTCCTTTCTTTTTCAGGGCATAGTAGGCAAAAACAATGACTGATGGCTTTATTAGATTTCCAAGTGCTATGAGATTCTCAGTGCCTTATTGTTAGCATTTATCTACAGGTCTCTTTACATGCTACACAAGACAAATCAAAGAATTGTCCTGCTCCTCAGAGATGGACGTGCTGGTTGATCTGAGATCAAGATCTTCAGTAAGAATGGAGAATCACAGTACTTTCCAGGTAAAACAGTAGGCCCGTGTGACCCTCATACAGTTCAACAGAGCCAAGTGCAAGGTCCTGCATGTGGCTCAGGACAATCCTCGGTATCAATACAGGCTGGGGGATGAAGGGATTGAAAGCAGCCCTGAAAGAAGGCTGGGGTGTTTGTAGATGAAAAGCTGGACTTGAGCTGGCCATGTGCACTCACAGACCAGAAGGCGGACAATCCTCGGTATCAATACAGGCTGGGGGATGAAGGGATTGAAAGCAGCCCTGAAAGAAGGCTGGGGTGTTTGTAGATGAAAAGCTGGACTTGAGCTGGCCATGTGCACTCACAGACCAGAAGGCCAATTGCATCCTGGGCTGCATCAAATGAAGCATGGCCAGCAGGTCAAAGGAGGGCATTCTGCCCCTCTCTTTTGCTCTGGTGAGACCCCACTGGAGCACTGTGTACAGCTCTGGAGCCATCACCACAAGGACATGAATCTGTTGGAGTGGGTTCAGAAGAGAGCCGCTGGACCACCTTTATGAGGAAAAGCTGAGGCTGAGGATTGTTCAGCCTGGAGAAGAGAAAGCTCCAGGAAGACCTTATTGCAGCCTTTCAGTACTTAAAGGAGGCCTATAAGAAAGATAAGGACAGACCTTTTAGCAGGGCCTGTTACAATAGGACTAGGGGTCACAGAATCATAGAATCACAGAATATCTGGGCTGGAAGGGACCTCCAAAGGTCATCTAGTCCAACCCCCCTGCAATAAGCAGGGACATCTCCAACTAGATCAAGCTACTCAGAGCCTCATCCAGCCTGATCTTGAATGTCCCCAGGGATGGGGCCTCCACCACCTCTCTGGACAACCAATTCCAGGGATCTATCACCTTCATACTGAAGAGGTAATGATTTTAAACTAAATAAGGATAGATTTAAACTAGATACAAGAAAAAAAAATTTGTACAATGAAGGTGGTGAAACACTGGAGCAGGTTGCCCAGAGAGGTGGTAGATTCACCATCCCTGGAAACATTCAAGGTCAGGTTGGACAGGACCCTGAGCAACCTGATCTAGTTAAATATGTCCCTGCTCACTTCCAGGGGGTTGAACTAGATGACCTTTAAAGGTCTCTACCAATCCAAAGTGTTCTATGATTTGAAAACAAAGAAACCCTTATAACCCACTTATTTCCATGGTATCTTTTGATAGTAAAGCGCTAGCTATTTTCTTTTTGTGATTTTCACATCCTAGTTGGTCTTGTCTGGCTGCAGTTGCACTCAGCTGTTTGTGCCAGTGCCAGTAGATGTGTGCAGCCCTGCAGAGCACCTCTTCCTTGGTGGGGCTGGGAGGAGGGCAGTGCTGTGCTACCATGGCTTCCCAGCCGCTTGCTCAGCTCAGGGCTGCTGCAGCTGCAGGGTGCCACAGGAGCAACATTTTTGAGCTTCTAATTAATTATGTAATTTTCAGAAATGGGACACAGGCTCCCAGGTCACTTATGCAAGTCTGAAAATGTTACTGTAGCTAATGTGTGAAAGCAGAGCTCACAGATGTGGAAAGGAAAGATCTGGGGACAAAGACCCATCTCAGAGTGCTGTGGCCAGGCAAGATGAGCTGGAGGCCACTGTACTGGGCACTTTCCTCAAGACAACTCTCCCATGGATGTCCACAGGAGCCTGGAAATCACCAGCACCTGCTGATCTCTCTGAGTTTGTTTTCTGGCTGTGAACTCCCTGTTTTTCAGAGATAAGTTCAAGCAGGGATGTATCAGTTGGCTTCATGAGTGCTTGAAGGAGGGGGAAGAGTTCTCTCCCTCATCATTTCTGATATTTCTTATCATAATCAACTCGATCATGGTTTGTTTAAAACGCAGCCACATAAATGCTCCCTCTTCTGACTAATTCCGGTTGTCCTGGTGATATGCACAAACAACAGTCCCATGGCAAATGCCTGCAGTTGCATCATTGGTCCTGATGAAAGACCTCAGTGAAAAATGGGAAGCATGTAGCACCTACTACCAAATGTTATGTCATAGCAAGTTGTTGAATAGTGAACAGCTAGTAATATTATCATGTAGATCAAGCACCACCTGCTGCCCCAAAAGATTAAGCTCTTTAAATCCATAACTACCAACCCCAAGCTAACCACATCAGGCTTCATCAAATAACCTGCTGAAAGTCTGAAATAACCTGAGAAGATCTTGCAAGAACACAACGTAAACCTGGTCCTGTAATCCTTATTCTCTCATACTTCCCTAGAGCCTTCACAAAAGCATAGCAACACTATCCCTACCCCAAAATTAAGAGTAAGGGATTCAGAGAACCAGTCCTTAAATGATCTCATGGGACCTGGCCAAGTGCAGTAGTAAAGATACCTCTGTAAATCTTACTTTCTTAACTCCTTGTCTTACACTTACTCTTAAAGAAACCTCAAGACCACCTACAGTTCCCGCAAAGTAATAATAAGACATTCAAATTCAGCCTTGAACTTTCCTGAGATTATTTTGCAGACCAGAGAGGGAGATGTGCCTTACCTTTCCCTGAGAAAGCCTTACCACATACAACAGGAAAGAAACATCAAAAGTATCTTTTCCAGATCCTAAACTGAATTGTAACTGTCAGCCTACAACAGCTTTGACACTTGGCTCTTCAAAGTTTACCAGTCAATCAATCCTGTGGCTTTTCAAAATACAGCAGAAATCCTGCCTCTACAACACTTATTTTACAAGATCCTACACTTGACCTTTACCTCAATTTCTCCTCTACATTTATGACACCTCAAATTTTACAAATAAAACATATCTTGGGGACAGTTCCCTGCCTGCACCTGAGAAACTTGCCCAATGCAGGAGGAACACATACCCCTGCCCCTAAACCTTCCTTTCCAAACCTGATTTGTGCTCAGCTTCCCAGGTCTGAAATCGTCCCAGACCCAGCTCCCCGAGAGTGTTCGTAACGTTCTTCAGCCACAGCACGGTGTGCTGCCCTGCCAGGGAGAGCCCGGGGAAAGGGATCCGAGCAGAGGGAAGCAGACCTCCGAAGCGTCCAGGGGACGTTCCTAAAGCGACGGCTGTGCCGGGGGGCTGGGGCCGGCGGCTCCCCGCGCCGCCCGGGAGGTGGAGC
>NW_008630332.1:0-3580 GCF_000691845.1 Merops nubicus
CAATTCTGCCTTCTAACCGGGACAACAGGGTTTGGCTTTGGGCTGTGCATGGCCAGTGCCCAGCTCAGTCCCAGGTGGGGCTCCTCAATGCTACAGAGCCTGCAGTAATTCCCCCATGCTTCTCCTCCACGCTCAGCCGACCGGGCGTGTTTGCAGTAGACCCACCTGGGACTTCTGATCTGTGCTTAAGGAGACATCCCAGTTTCATAGCAGCTTTTCTTTTGCCAAGGCCACAGCAAGACGAGGAGGAGCACAATGCCTTTGTTAGCAGGGCTTGAAATTCCAGCCTGCTGCTCTCCAGGTCTCAGAAACATTTGGAGGACATGTCTACACAGCACGCAAAAAAGCCAGGTGTGTGCTGGTCCTTGGCACCAGCCCATTCCCTTAAACAGCATCATTCTCCACCTAATGCATTAAAAATATCTTTTTTTTTGGTGGTTTAAAAGGCATCTTGTAAAATACAGGAATATGTTACAGTAACCATGGTCTAGAACGAGCAGTGTTGCAAAGAGATTGCACAGATTATAAGGCATATAATCATCTTTAACCTTTCCTGCCTGTTAAATTGGTTCATTTTCTTTCATTCATATGTCTGAATTACTTTTATGTAAATATATATTTTTTTCTTGCCTTCTTTTCATGCTTTTTTTTGGTTTTTTTTTGTTTAAAAACAAAAGCAGCAATTAAAGAATGATAAAGACATCACTAAGTAGATCATACGATGGTTTCCTTTCAGAAAGGGAAGCGTTAGCACTTTGTGATTCAAGGGACTTCAGCTACAATAACTCAGAGAGTGAATTACATGTTTTGTAAGCGACTCGTATTAAATTTCCTTGGTCTCCTATTAAATCCTCAGCGTTTCAGCTTCAGGAAAGGGAGGAGGGTGAGTATTGCACAAGGCAAGGGAAAAGTTCAGCCCAGGGCTGTGCTATCAAATGTGTGCTTGGAGCACACAGAGCGCCTGGGAGCAACAGAGCAGTTGATGTGATGGCAGGGACATCCAGTAAGAAAGGAAGATTTTGGGGACCCTCCTTGATTTGCAGTAGCAACCCCCAGGGATGGATTAATCAAATCCTAGTTAGGCTCAGGAGAGGAAAACACAGAGAAGGAAATCATCAGGAAAAGCAGTCCCTCAGTTCAGACAATAGGGGATCATGAGGCTGTTAACACCAGTTGTTGGCATGGCCAAACACAAGCACTGGAGTGGCCTTGAGTCCATATCCAGCACATGGCATTAGTGCAAACTCTTAGAAGGACAAGGAGCTGGAATGATCCGAGGGCTGGAGCAGCTCTCCTGTGAGGACAGCCTGAGAGAGCTGGGGCTGTTCAGTCTGGAGAAGAGAAGGCTCCGAGGTGACCTTACTGTGGCCTTCCAGTATCTTAGGGGGGCCTACAAGAAAGCTGGGGAGGGACTTTTTAGGCTATCGAGTAACAACAGGACTAGGGGGAATGGGGCAAAGCTGGAAGTGGGCAGATTCAGGCTGGACATGAGGAAGAAGTTCTTCACCATGAGAGTGGTGAGACCCTGGAATGGGTTGCCCAGGGAGGTGGTTGAGGCCCCATCCCTAGGGGTCTTTAAGGCCAGGCTGGATGAAGCTCTAGACAGCCTGATCTAGTGGGAGGTGTCCCTGCTCATGGCAGAAGGGTTGGAACTGGGTCATCCTTGTGGTCCCTTCCAAACCCTGACAGATTCTGATCTGTTTTAGCAGAGGACTTTAGAGCCCTAATGGCTCAATGGTTGGACTTGATGATCTTGGAGGTCCCTTCCAACCTAAAGGATTCTATGATTCTATGTCCTCTGCTCTCTTACAACCTCATGATGGTTTGGTTGATGCCAGCATTTCAAGTCTGATGGTGCTGTTGGACATAAGCTCCAAAATATGTTTCTTCAGCTTCCTTTCTCTGGGAGGCCTCCAGGACCTGCTGCCTGGCACTAGCTTTGGCTGTGACCTCTGTGGTTTGTGCAGTGGCTGTGCTGGTTGGATGCTAAACCAATGTTCTGGGCATCTCCACCACAGGCTAGAAGCTACAGCCAGAAAGAAGCTGAAAGGCTTCTTTCACCTTCCCCCCCTGAGAAAACCCAGCTCCCTTTTACCATCACTGGTGACCTTCAGATGACCAAGGTTTCCCCAGAAAATCCTGCCTATGCTACTGCTTTTTGTTGCTTCGAAGAGTAACCATTTCCTATCAGGAATACAAAAGTCTTCCCCTCTTGGTTTTGAGGACTCAGAACCAGGTGAGTACATGGAGATCCTCTCCTTGCCTTCCCCTCTGTCTGTCATCAGAGTTTTGGGTAGCTGCTGCTGTGGGTGAGCCTGGAATTTCTTGCAGGGGTCTTCTGCACAGGGCTTGCTGAGAGGAAGCTCAGTGGACATGTCATTTAGGGCTCTGTGAGCTTGTGACCTGAGTCCATATGTACATAGATAGCCACATCTGCTGCTTTGTAGGCATGTGTCCTTCCTCTTTTCCCCACCCATGTCTTCAGTACCTCCTGGGCTAAGTGAATTCCCTGGAAGACCTTAGCAGTGTGATCAGAGATGTCCAGTTCTCCTCATTGCTCTTTCTGGAGTTGGAGTGGCTCAGCCCACCGAGGCAGGAAGTCTCCCACTGAAAAATGACTGTGTTGCTGCTGTGGGTACCAGGACACACATGCAGGGCCTCCTCCCTCTGGCAGAAACATTTTCCTTTGCCTGAGCCTTTGGAAATTTTCAGATTTCTTGTGAACGCAACCCCTGTTCCCCTGGGAAGAACTTGTTGGGATGCTGCTCTGCCAAGCAACTGCTAAGATACCCCTGTGCTAAACATAGAGGAAGGAGGACGTGTAGAGGAAAGAAAAGAGATTTTCCCCAAACTGGCCAGAAATACGGTGTTGGCAGAGAGAGCAGCTGGGCACTGCTATTTGTTCACTTGCCTTCTTTGAGCAATGTTCCTTACTGGCATAGTGGAAAGGCTCCTGAGGATGAGGCAGAGAAACAACCAAAGGCTTTGCACTGTTCCTGACACCTTCCTACAGAAAACTCCTTTACCAATGGCTGCTTGCCAGTCCAGGATGAACCTGATGAATCCTGCTCTGGCCAAAGCCAGGATACAGAGGAGACAGGGAACAGTGCTGGACCTGAGATTTCAGAAGTTATGTCAGGGAGTACACTGTGATGTGTGGTGCTAAACCTCATCTCCCTCCTTTCTAACACCTACAACCTTCTTTCCAGACTCCTCCACAGCTGGGACTGACCCAGCACTCTCCCTCCTTTTGACAGTAAGAGAACCTGGAAGTGTCATCTTAGCCAAGGCTTCTTTACACCAGTGGTGTTGACAGGACCTAAGGTCTGCAGTATCCCTTAAAGACCTCCATTGGCAGACAAAGGGTCATCCGTGTGGTCAGGGCAGAACTATTTAGAGTACTAATTAAGGACCCTGTTCATCACTGATAGCTGCCCAGAGCCTTTTCTGGGCAGATATAGCCATTAGAAATGTTAAGCTTGCATCCTGACAGCAGTCCCTGGCACTTATTCCCAAGAGGTAGCAGGAAGGATTTGGTGAATGTAACCCACTTACGGCTGGTCCGATCCCCAGTTCAGCA
>NW_008630332.1:3611-7577 GCF_000691845.1 Merops nubicus
ACAATCTTGTAATGAGGAGGGCTTGAGTTATATCACTGAAGATGCTCAGATAGGAAACCGGTGATCAGTCCTAGTTTGTTCAGTACCCAGGATATGTTAATCTCCAACAGAAAGTGCTCAGAGATGGAGCTACACAGCATGGCACCAGGCTGGGTTCCTGTCAGGGTTTCATCTATGTTTCAGTCCCTCATTATCTGGAGGCACAGCTCCCTTCCCTCTGTAGTCCATAGTTCTATTTTCTGACTCCCTGTTGGCATTAGCAGCTAACAGATGTTCTTCAGCTCCAGTGCTATGTCATTGCTGATTTATGGGTTTGGTTGGGAAGCTACATTGCAAGAAGTTCTCTACATGGGCTCGCCTTGGGGAAGCAGGGATGCAGGGTCTTCAAAATTGTGAATGACAAAGGAAGGAATGAGGACAGATTATTCACACTTTGTCAAAATGCAGGTGTGAGAGGCCACCCAAGGAAACGATCAGTTCAGCAAGTTTGAAGAAAACAGGAGGAAGCACTTTTTCATGCAGTGCCTAATTAAACTGTGGAACACATTGCCATGGAAAAGGAAAGAGAAAAAAAAAAAAAGAAACTTTAAAAGGCAGGAAATTCAAAAGCAGATTAGACAGGCAAATAATCACATGACAGTCCAGGTACAATGCCAGGTATAGAAATCTCTAAATGCCTCATTGTTGGGAGCAGTAGGATCACTGTAGAGACAGGGGAAAGATAATTCTGTGCTTTCAGGAGCCTTACACTTTTTTCTCAGAGGATAGATGGGGCTGGATGGGGCAGGGTATGTCTGCAGTAGATTTCTGACCAAGGAGAACCACTCCTGTGCTACCAGAGAGAAGGGCACACAGTGAGTTTACAAAAAGGGAAATGTTCTCTGTAAGATCTCCAGCAAACTCAGGGTGGGTGGTTTGTGCTGACAGCAACAGATCAAAATTTGATGATAACTTCTATATAGAAATCACAGACCTGAAATTCCCTTATGCTCCCATGCTGGCACAGATATGATCCACATTACAGTCAGAAGATCATCACCTACAGTAAGCTTGTAGAAATAGTAACGTGATGATTGTGTCTTGACACCCACTTAGAGGTTGAAGTGGAGGTTTTTAGAGCCAAAGGACACCTATATGAGCAGGGCCCATGATGAGCAGTAACCGTCAAGCAAGGAGTGCACATGGGGGGGACTGGAGACACTGCTGAGAGATAGTAGACCTACAACAACAGTGCCTACCTCCTCAGGCCTCATTTACTCCACTGGTACCAGCAGGGACAGCAGCACAGGGTGGTGGACAAAGTGCCATTTAGACAACGTTATCTGACCAGTGTTTTGTTCTGGTCACTAATCATAAAATCATAGAACAGTTTGGGTTGAAAGAGACATTAAAGATCTTCTAGTTCTAGTTCCACTCCCACTGCCATGGACAGGCACACCTCCCACTAGACCACATTGCTCAAATCCCCATCCAGTCTGGTCTTGAACACCTCCAGTGATGGAGCATCCACAACTTCCCTGGGCAACCTGTGCCATCTCATAGTGAAGAACTTCTGCCTTGCATCTAATCTAAGTCTGTCCAGTTTGAACCCATTAGCCCTCACCCTATCATGACAACCACTTGTAAAAAGTCCCTCCCCAGCTTTCTTGTTGGGCCCCTTCAGATACTTGAAGGCTGCAATAAGGTCTCCCTGGAGCCTTCTCTTCTGCAGGCTGAACAAGTCCAACTCTCTCAGCCTGGCCTCACAGCAGAGGGGTTCCAGCCCTCTGATAATCTTCATGGCCTCTTCTGGACACAGTCCAACAGGTCCATGTCCTTCTTGTGTTGGGGGCTCCAGAGCTGGACAGAGTACTCCAGGAGGGGTCTCATGAGAGTGGGGTACAAACCTCCCTTGACTTGCTAGCCACTTTGCTTTTGACGCAGCTCAGGACATGTTTGGCTTTTTGGGATGCACTCACATATTATTGGCTCATGTTGAGCTTTTCATCAGCTAGCACCCCCAAGCCTTTCTCCTCAGTTCTGCTCTCAATCCATACTCCCCCCAGCCTATATTTGTGCTTGGGACTGCCCCAACCCAGATGCAGGACCTTGCACTTGGCCTTGCTGAACTTCATGAGGTTGAAGAACTTCCAGTCACTACTGAAACAATAGCACCCTTCTGGGTGCTCGGTTCTCCTAACCAGTAGGAATTCAGAAAGATAAAATCCATTCAACTATAGCATAGGAAAGCTTGATATTATTCCAGAATTTGTAATGTGGGAGTGGTGACGAGGATATTGAATAGTGCTCCTTTTCCACCCCAGCCCTTCCTCTAGCCTTGGTTAACAATGTTCCTCCAGGTCTTCTGAAGCCCCTGACATGTGGCAACCTACCCTCCAGCCCCACCAGCTCTCCATGTCCCCTGCACTTGACTCTCACGCACTCAGGATAGAGCAAAATTAGAGAACTCTCTTTTTTCACATGAGAGTTTCCTATATGATATGAATTATCCCTGTCACCGCATATGATATTTGCAATAAGCAATTTTTGCTCCTCTTCAATAGAAGAGCCAAAACCACCTAATCAATATCTCTGGCTGGGACTCGCTTAATAGGTCATCAAGCCATGTGTCACTATTGTTCTACAAGCCAATGCAGACAGTGTCATGTTGATAACAATAATCACAGAATATGTATGAATTCCAGTGAAGCACCTCACTAATGAATGTCTCTGGGTTGGAAAGTAAATCACAGAGCAGAGAGACAGACAAGTGGATATTTAAAACAGTCCCAAAAGTACTTAACAGTCTCTGAACACTGAAACAACCATTGAATGGATGACTATAAAAAACCAAGAAGCAAGTAATTAGGGGCTGTCATGATGGGCTGCAGAACCAAGAGCAGGTTCCAGAGGCTGGGCTGGCCTATGTTGGGCATGCAGATTTTAATTGAATTTGCACATACTGGTACAGCTTCACTTTTCTGATCACTGATGCCTCCAGAACGGCCAGTTTGGGGCTCTGCCCATCGCCACCCGCCCAGATGGTCGCTTGGCTGGGTGCTGAGGAGACACTTGCACTTTGAGGCTGGACTTCATTTACCAAACACCACACTGCTGCCAGCAGCTTGCACCAGGCAGGAGAGCTGCTGCCTGTTGGGTTTGTCATTGTCCATCTGTTTTTCTGATGGTCGGTGTTGAGAGGATGGGGAATGGGTGGAAAGCCAAACTTTCTGAATTACAGAGCTGAAGTCCATGTCCATCTCCACTCTCATTAGAAAAAACTGGCAGGGGCCTGCCCTGGCCAGAGAGAGGGATGGAGTAAATCCCTGTGGCTGTAGCAACCCCGCACTGATGAGAGTGAGTAAAGCAGATGGAACCAGACTCCTCATTGGTGCTCAGGGAAAGGAGAGGAGAAAATGAATATAAAACTGAAATACCATTTAAATTCAATTTAAACAGAAGAAAAGCTTTTATAACCCAAACCCAGATGGACAGAGTCCTGGGGAATCTGCACTGGGAGAACCTGCCCTGAGCAGGGTGAGACCAGGTGGTCTCCAGAGGTGCCTCCAGTCCCAGTGACATTGTGATGCTGTGGCTGGCAGGAGGGAGATAGCTATTAACAAATGATAGTTATGCTGAGGTGATGCTGAGTTCATCTTGAGTTCCTGACAGAAAAGCTGTGTTCTCTTCTCCCATCACGTGTAACAGAGAGACACTTGCATTGGTCACCAGGTCTTTCCCTTCCCCATTCCCTCTTATCTCCCCTATCCTTAAGATCAGTTACTCCATTTATCATGTGACAGTCGAGATTCAGGATTTCTGAGGGCAATATCTCACAGCAGTGATCCCAGACAACAGAGCTGTGGAATTTTCCTAGCAGTCTAAAGCCCTACTTGGTAGCCCTTGGGGTAGCAATGCAGACAAACTCCCTATGCTCTGGGCTGCTCTGTGCCTGGTTTCTGTGCTGGCTATTTGAAAAAAAAGGGG
>NW_008630332.1:7587-33759 GCF_000691845.1 Merops nubicus
GGAAAGGGTGGAAAAAAAGCAGCCCAGAAGGAGATGGAGGTGGGGCTATGGAAAGCTTCACGTGCTTACCAAGCTCAGACTTTGCTTAGATGCAGAGACTCTAACCTAAATGAATAGATCCTCTGGGGTCTGCAAAACTGGGCTAATATTTTGCAAGAATAGCTCTCCCCTGCTTCTTGCCTTCCAGTATGATGAAGACAAAATGCCTTCATTATTGCAGCATTTAACAGTGTGCAGTGTTTATGGAGAAGCTGGAGGATGTGAAGGAATCCAAACCTATTACATTAATATCACAGCAAATAAAGCTGCAAATATTTACCTTCACTATACTGCTTTATCTTATTGGACAAGCTCTTGAATTAATCTAAATCCAGTCCTTTGACCTTGCTAGATGGATTATTCTCTCTGACATTACCAGGTCACCTAGACTTTACAGTTGGTCTCCACAGGCAGGCACCAGCTCATCTGTAAATTGCACTTGGGGGATCCTAGCCTTATTTAAATCTCCTTCATCTATTGTAGTCCTCCTAAGAGAAGCTTTCCCTGCCACCATCGAGTTGCTTGGTGTTTCAGCATGATATAGCAGTGCATGACGCATGCAGAACAAGCCAGTCAGATGATTAACAAACAATACTGCAATGTTCTGGGGTTTTGCAAGACTTTATTCCTAGAATGATGTCAGTTCTCCACCATGAAACCTTTTCTCAAATTGATAGAGGCAAAACTCTCCTTCAAATGGTGTGCCTCAGGAAAGTCCCGATTCTACTACAAATAAACTCATCTGGAAAGCTCCAGCTTTTTGTTTGTTTGTTTGTTTGTTTGTTTGTTTTGGGTTTTTTTCCCCTCAAATGACAGCAAACTCAGTCCTTTGGGGTGTGGCTTCAGCAAATGTAATGGAGCATCAAGCACTAGAAGGTGTGAGCAGCCAACAAATGTGGTGGCCATGGGACAGGAGCACTTAGGTCATGATAAGGATGGACAGAGTTGGTCCATTGTGTGAAGTAGCCAACTTATTTCTTGTTTTGCCCACAACTCTCAGTTCTCTTCTCCATGACAATCCCTTCTCAGACTACAGCTCCTTCACCTTACCAGTATGTGCAACCCAATCCTCTGAGCTCATTTTATCCTACTGACCTGCAGTGCTTTCTACTCTGCCCAGAAAAGTGGTGCTGGGTGTGTTCAGTCCTAGTAGTGCTTGATAGACAATGCACCAGCACAAGAAAGCTCTGCAGAAAGTCAGCTACATAGGTTGTGAGCCCACCTACAAGGAACATTAAGGACAAGACGCCAGTCATTGGAACCTAAAACCAGACACGTTTCTACAAGCATGGTGCAAATACAGAAATGAAGGAGACTCACTGCTGGAATAAATCATCTGGGCATGCTTTTGAGTCTCCATCAGATGAAGACTTTAAATCCAAACCAGATAATCTGACAAAACAGCTATCCTCACTCCAGCACAGTTGCGGACATTATGAGGAGAGATTTCTCTGGTTTGAGTGCAAGATTTCAGAGTCCATGGTTAGTGTGGTCCCTCTGGCCTTCTGGCAGGCAGTGCTTGGAAATGCTGACCAAGCACAACTCCAGCTGAAGCTGAAGAGGGTCAGGATGAGACAGTTCCCAGTACAACTCAGCGAGCCCTGGATGCTCCAGGACAGCCTGACAGCACAACGTTGCTGAGGTTTCTGGAAGGAGCACAGGGAGCTTTGAAGTATTTGATTTAATATTTTATCTCCTTCCCTGAGGCACTGGGTGCAGACTTTGAACTAAACAGCAATCATTGCTCCCAGCTCTCCTCTCGTAGAGGTTTCAGCACAAGGTAGACTCACTGACTTCACTTAGAGCACTGTGCTATGTAAAAGCAGCTAGTCCTTCATCCCAAGGTGACTGCAGCCCATTCCCTTGCCCAGGGACCCAGGGATCCCAGACGTCCCGGATTACAGCATGTCTCACAAGGTATTGTGTGATGGGTCCTTTTTAGAAGAAAGTTTCCCCTGTTCTACAAGTAGCTATTAAATATACTCTAAGTACGATCGCCCACACAGGAAGATGCTAAACTGCTTTCTGCAGCAACCAGAGAGTTTTTCTTCACACTCTACTCATATCTGCCAGGAAGCCTTTGCCTCCTGTGTGGCTACCTGGATAGCTGTCCCTTCATTGCATTATTTCAAGGAGAAGCTGTTAGGGCTGCAGGCAGCAGCCTGTTGAGTGGGACTGTGGTTGCACCAACTGCACAGGGTTTGGGAGGCAGCTGGACACCACACGAGCGGTGGCTGGAGGTGTTGGGGTACTCTGTGAGACTTGACAGAATTTACGGATGGTGTTCTGAAGGGTGGCTGGATTTTATGGATGGTTAACGGACAATGACATGAGAAACGGCTTCTCAGAGAAGCCATGAGACTTCACAGGTAACATGAGGGGAGTCTCAGGGAGCTTTTGGGCAGCACAGCTATGCCAGGCCATCAACATCTGTGAGACCATGCTGGCCACAGTACACAAGGCAAGACTACCTAGATACCAGGATCAGAAATCCCAGAGCACCTTGGTAGCATCATGTTGGTGCCTGCTCCCAGCCTGGTGGCACTGGCAGCTACCTCCCACCTCCTAAGACAGGTGAGACGAGATACTGCATGTGCAGAATTCCCTTAACTTACTTGATTCTTCACCAGCATTTTAGAATTGCGCTTGCACTTAATTTCCAATTGCTTGCAGATGATCAAACAATATAAAGAAGGATAAATAGCTTTTCAAAAATCATCCCTGGATTTGATTCCGGTCTTACTGACTTTAAGGACTGCATAAGTGCAAAATCTTCACTATAAAGGAGATCTTCCTGATTTATCCTACTAGGAGAATGATCCCCTTCTCTCTGCCAGGGAAATGCAGACTAGTCGGGGAACCACTAACCGTGGCTCCCACATCTGCTGTATCTCCAAATTCTCTGCTGAACTACTATGTGGAGACACCTCCAAACGAAAGGACACTCTTGTCCTGCATGTGCCCCTGTGCAGCTGAATTACCTCCTTCTTCCTACGCTGCAGCAGATCTGAAAAGCACTAACAGGAAGGAGCTCTGAGAGGTGGCAAAGGAACTGGAGTTATGGAGGTGAGGAGCAGAAGGGACGATATGTGTTTGGGATTTAAAAAGCCCTAGGAAGTATCTTTGTTAAATGCAGTGGAGCTGGCAGGGTCCTGGATATTTGCAGCATTTTGTAAGTGCATGGATTTTGTTTTCAAAAAAATGGCAGAATCAGAAATATTCTATTAAGTCATCTTAGTTTTGCTGAGCCATTTGTTTAAAGATACGAAAAGCAAACAAGCAATTCCCTCCACTCCAGACAAAATGTTTCATTCTGACGTCTTTCAAGGGAAATCATTTATATTTTCTTTCCAAGCTACCTCATTATGAAACATCTTTCGATTGTCATTTGAAGAAAAATCTTGAATTTGAAATGAAACACATTGTTAAACACAAACCAAGGGACTTCCAACCGAAAGTGAGTAGCTGATTGCTTGCCAGCGAGGCTAAAGGCCACCCCAGCCCACGGCTCCTGTCGTGCAGAAGTCCTGTTCTGCAACTGCATCCGTGGAGATGTCGATCCAGAGGCAGCACCTGCAGCCCTGGCAGCCCAGGGAAGAACCACAATGCACATACTGCTTAAACATGCAGACTTTAAGGATGCATCAGTATCCAAGAAGAGATTAAATCCAACAGGGAAATTGCACACAGCAATAACAAAGGCGGGACACCGTAATCAGCCTGTTCTGGGTCATTAATTCCTTGTTATCTGGCTGCATTCAAATGCTCTGCAGATACACTCTGCTACCTTTTATTCTACCAAACCCAAGCCTTACACTGAGCTTGCTGTTGCTGTTTTGGTGCCATATTCCCAGCAAGCTCCATATTTGGTGGGATTCCTTGTAGATTATAGATGTTTTCTGAGAACAACACAGGGGATCAGCTACATTCCCTCACTGAGCACCATGCTCAGGCAGGGGCATCTCCAAAGGGCCATGCCCAAACAGTTCAGCCAGCAAGAGAGATGAACACAGGCAGGATCCCAAGACCAGGAACTATACTAACCGCCAGGAGTTACCCTTGTTACCCTGAGGAACAAAACCATAAAGCAGGAAACAGGAATTCTACTTTATTTCATTTTAAAATGCCTATTGCAGTTCAGGAGGTAAAAGAAGCACACGAGATATCAAGTACTGAAAGTCTGAGTAGTCTGTCTCACTGTACTTGAAGCGTTGACCACAGTCCTAAGGTGTCCTGTGAGGGATTTTGGAGCCAAGAGCAATACTGGTGTTGGAGCTGCAGTGATCCCACTGGTTCCTTATCCAGAGCAGGGCTTTCAAAAGCAAATTAATCACACACTGGCTAAAAAGTTACAAAGATGCCCGAGCCTTTATTGCAAAAGCTGAGCAAACTTTTCGCCCACATCACCGTTTGCTGTGTTGAGTGTGGCAGTTCTCAGGCCAGGCTGTGAAGTGGACGCTGGTGTGAGCTCTCTGTGTAGTAACACCCCTGCCCTTACTCATACTCCGCTATGACATGGGGAAGAGAAAGGCAGTGGCAACACCTCTCCCACCAAGGTTTGGACAGAAGCTAATGGGTAGCTGAGTGTTCTGAGAGCAGCAACTTTCCCCACCTCGAGCAGAGGAGATGCAGTATCTTTAATTTTAATTGCCACATAAAAGCTGCCTGAAATTTCACCTCCCTCTTTACAGATACTGGTGCCCCTTTCCAAATGCTCTGTTTGCTGTATATAGTTTGATCAGCTCTGGAAACCCCTAATTCACACTTACTTTTCCACCCCCCCTCCCAAAAAAAAAAGGCAAGCAGCTTCTTTCTAGAATGACTTTTACTTTTCAGTTGTCCAATATCTGTATTTTATGTACTGAAAAATGCAATTCATTGAACCATAATAAACATCCACAAGAGTGCTGAGACACCCCATGGATTTGGATTCGGCCAGATCTAGATAATGAATTTCAGTTTTATAATGCAGGCTTATTTGTTTTGCTATTAATTCTAGCAAGGACAATTGATCAATTGTTTTAATTTCAAATCAGAGAGCTAATATCTGACTTTGGCTTCCCTTGTGGTCTTTCAGTTACTGCCTCTGAGCTGCAAAGATCACTCCTGATGATTATTTCTGTAGTTAATTCAGCTACCCCCACGAAGACTATCAGATGCCCTTTCTCCTTTAGATTGGAGATGATGCAGTTTTCTTATTTTTAATTATAGTAATTAAAAAAAAAAAAAAAAAAAAAAAAGAAGCCTAAAGAATAATGTGTAATTCCACGGTCACTGTAAAGTCAGAGGGTAGGTAGAGTCCTGCAAGGTCTGAGAGCTGGCAGACTGGGCAAAGCCTCTGCTTCCCAGTTGGGAAGTTTTTGAGGTTTTAAGATCTTTACATAACCATTGACTTGTCCTCCTCTGTTATCAGAGTATCTCTACAGGCAATGACCATCCTAGCCTAGACTTTGGAATAAAGGTTGCCTAACACACTCTCTCTTTCCTGGAACCATCTACTACTATCCTTCTCCCACAGCATTTCCCTGCTCTCCTTGAGTTTCTCTTGCTGGCTGTACTGCAGCTCGTCACTTTTCAGGGTTGTTGGAGGTCTTGGGTGCTCCCTCCACCTCCTTCTCTTCCTGCTCTTTTTTCCCCCGTCTTAATCTCTTAGAAACCAGCCCTCCCTACACTCAGGTCCAGACTCTGCCCCAAATCTCATGTACCTTTCCCTAGCTCCTCTATGGATATGAAATTGGGCTCTTGGTTGAGAGTCACCTTCTCCCCCTTTGTTTTTTTTTCATGAGCCTCCAAATGGTCTTCTTTGGAGGTAAGGAGGTTCTGCAGAAATAAATTTGTTAAGCTTTGTTTGCTGTGTTCCTCTTTCAGAATCAATTATTCTTGCAGTTCTCATTTGTTAGCAGATTTATTGCTTTGATTTCTTACTGCATACTGATATACCCAATTCTGGTCTCTCCAGGTACCCAGAATGGTGGCAAATTGCCTTTGTACTTTGTAGGTCAGAGGCTCCAGCTCGGATCCCTGTGGCACTTCAGGAAAGAGGTATGTTGTGATTTCATTTTAAGTTCTGCAAATAAGCTCTGGTCCAGCCTGCCTCTTCCCCCGACACTTTTGGTCTGGTCTAATTTCAGTCCTCGCAGCTCTGCTCTGTTCCCACTGAAAAGCTCATTTTGTGAGCTTAATTTAACTTCAGTTGAGGCTCCATAGATCATTCTGTGGCCAGAGCACACTGTGATCCTGCTGATCCTCACCAGACAAAGCAAGCCAGGCTGCAAGACCATCAGGAAGCTGATGTAGTTGTGATCAACAATCTGAACTCATTGGCCTGTGCTGCAACAGGTTAAGTTACTGGTGACGGCTCAGAAAACCAGAGTGACTCTCAGGAGGTCATCTAGTTGACTCTGCTGCTAGGAGGTACCAACCCTCCCTCCGTTCATCCTGACATATTTGGTTAGACTGGATTTAAACACATCAGAAGACTGAGATACCTGTTAAACCCTGGTCTTGATTGCTTGTGGACATGTTTATTTACCCTGCTGCCTGTGCCAAATGAAGGCTGACAGCTGCTGCAGGAAGGGGAGGGCTCTAAGATCTCCATTTAAAAGGTTATTCCACTGTTGTGAAATTTGCTTTAATTCTAGTTTGGAATAAAATAAAAATATTTTGAAATTTCCTTCACAGTTTTGGTTTTTTTTTTTCCCCTCGGAAAAAGGGCAGTAAAAAAATCTACTGTGTCAGCCTAGAACTAAAATTAATAAAAACTTGCAAAAAAAACTCATGAGTCAAAACTTTTTGTTCTTATGCTTGAGAAGCTCCTTTGGTAAACAAGAAAACAAATGAAAGGACATTTATTGAAATTAATTTGTCTCTTGTCCTCAGCCCTTGGGCAGGGTCCAAGCCCCAGCTCAGCAGCACTTACCCTACACTGCGAGCATTGCAGGGGTGCCCTGCAGAGCTGGAGAATGCTGTGGGACAGGCTAGAACTGCCTGCTCCCACTGGCAGTGTCAAAAGCCTCTCATACCATTCCAGAATGTCTGCACCACCTGGCCAGGGACTGTGAGCTCCTTCCCAACACCCACAGGCTCTACCCCACCCCAGGGATGCTGTGGCACATCCCAGTTTAGCAGTTACTGCTCTGCCATCTGAGTCCCCAGGCTAAAGCCGGGGCAGCTCCAGAGACTCTGCCAGGCACAATTTCCTCTCACCCTGGCTTTTATTTATACCCTTACAACAGGCACTGCTTCCTCACAGCCTGCCAGAGGACACCAGCTTAGCAACTTTCTGTTTTTTCAGGGCTGGTCCAGGAAAGGCAGAGCCCTGACAGCTTCCCTGCTGCTTGGTGGACTCTCTACTTACAGCACTGGGCAAGAGTGGCCACAGAAAGAGATTTTGTAGCAGTGCTCATCCACTATCACACCTCCAGTTGACCAGCTGGCCTGAGTGGCTGGCCATTGCTCCAGCTCAGGCCCACCACTATCACCGTGCCTGGAAAGCTGAGACAGCATCAGAAAACTTGCAGAGGGTCTGCAGTCTGCTGTGAACACGCTGTGATACAGGTGATGGGCACTCACATCTGCAGCCAAGGGGAGCAGATAGCCAAGCATCTCCAAGTGACACAGACTCTATAGACGTTGCTTTTTAAGGCAAGGGTATGCATCAAAATGATCCCCAGGTTGCATTTGGAGCATATGCTTGTGGAAACCTCCTGGCACAAGTCTTCAGGTTGCAACCCTCTGGGGACACAACAGAAGGAGCCCTGAGGGATTTGGAAAGGTCCAGCTGACATTTGTATTGAGCTGTGCTTGGCCTGCTTGGGAGACACAGACCACATCCCAGCTTAACAAAGCTGGGAAGACATGTCTGGACTTGTAAGTGCTTAAATGAGTAATCTAGAACACGCAACAAATGCATGTCTGATCCTCATGCCACTTCTGCCCCATCCATTGCTCCAGCTCAGGCCAACCCCTATCACTATGCCTGGAAAGCTGTGATCAGATCAGAAAACTTAAAAGTGGGCGAAAATCTTATAACCTAATGGTTTTCAGAATAAAGACAAGCTAACCTCATCTATTTTGCTCCTTGGAAATTCAATGAATACCTGCTGCAAACAGAAGGTGATGGAGACATGGTAAAGCAGCTTCCTGCTGTGGTGCAAGTACTGAACACCACAGAGCTGGTGCTGAGCTGCTTTCCTCTGGCCTTAGAATTGAAAGCTTTCCACAGATGTGCATATTTATCATGACCCTGGTGAGACAGAAACAGAAAAGGGGCCTGGGGCAGGGGTTTGAGTATTTGGTTTGCTCTCCACTGTACTGTCCTGCAGGCAGGCAGGCAGACTGGAAGGTAGAGGAGATTAGATAGAGAAGAGATGTATTGTTTTCTGGGCTCTCTCTTTCTCTGTCATTAATCAGCTTTTCTTCTAAGATAATTTGTATACAGTATAACTTAAAGCAAAACAAAGCCTTTGGAATGATTTGTGCCCTTATGAATTCTTAATTCAAGCAGGACAGACGATAATGTCTCTCAAAATGTTGCTACTGTGCTTTACAGCAGTAGCCAATTAATTACTGCAGGCATGGTGTTTCAGGGCCACCTCATCTCTTAAATAAATCTTCTGTGTCCAGTGACAAGGAGAGTTCTTATTCCACGAGCACAGCACAGAGGGACAGATCTGCACTGGAAAAACAGCTTTGTCTACCATGGAAAGGTGTTCTGGTGCCAGGAATGAGCTGGCCAGACACTGCAGGGAACACTTTCTGCTCATTAAACCTCTGTTGCATGTTGCACTGGTAGCCTTGTCCAGCATCCCTCCTCCGTGCACTCAGGCTATGGAGAGAATGGAGCTTGATACTTGGCACCAGCTGGAATATTCACTGCTTTGTCCTGAGGGCTGGGCTCTGTGCTGGTAGAAAGCAGAGGGTAACCCTGCACCCACAGGCGAGCTCCCAGTGGACCAAACAAAACACATTTGCTGTTAGCAGGTCTTGAGGAAAGCTCAGCTCCAACTAAACATCAAAATATCGAGCAGGTTTCTCAGTGTCCTACAAAAGGTCTGGCCACAGCTATTGACACGTAACAGTAACTCCATTGCTGTCACCCTTGGGTCAATAAACCTTTGTCATTATCTCAACAGAAATTAAAATCTCTCATTAGTTTTACATCTGTTTATTTAATATCAATACATTAAGAATGTTCTGTCCTTGGCAGTCAATGGAACAAAGTACGCAGTGGGGTTTGGGCTGATTCCTAACATTTGAAGTTAAGACAGGTACGGAGATCTGTCTGTAACAGTTTGTTCTTGGGGGGAAAAAAAAAAAGTGTGAATGTTATGCTCTGATTCTAATAGAGAATTGTCTCTAAACTTATTGTAGACAAAAAAAAAACCCCAAACAACCAAACAAAACCTTACTGCTGAAAGAAACGCTTGACGTGGAGATTTTATAAGTTTTCCTTTAAGATACAAATGGGTATTAATGAAGAAGCTTCCACTGCCTTTGATGGCAGCTGGGTGCCCAACCCTTTGTGAGGCCTTTGAAAATTTTCAAATGAACTAAAGCCAACTGCAGTCAGTGGAAGCTGTTCCACTAAAGGCAGCAGATTTGGGATGGGAACTAAAAGAAGAAAGATGACCACAAATAACAATATGTACCAGCTGAAAAACTCGGTGCCTGTTCTGCCAATGACTAGGCCTAACAGGAACAACACAACCAGCAGAAAGGTGAACCAATAAGTGGATTGTATTGAGTACAAAAAGGTCATGCCATGAATGATCATTGGGGGTATAAACAAGTCAATTAGTTTGCATACAACCAACATTACCCCCATTGATCCCAAAAAAGACATAATCTGACTAACAATAGGTGGTACAAACAGAAAGCCAAGGTTTCCTGTGGATGGAAAGGGAAACAGCCAGATCAGAAGGTTGAACAAATAAGAGAAAGGTGTCCACATGGCAGCTCTCATCCATCTAGCCCACGTTCACAAAGGTCTGAACTGACCAGGGCCCAGTTCCAGGAGGGTCAGGAGGTCTGCCCTGAACCAGGAAGCTCTGTGGAGTGCACTCCACAGACAGACACTCCTGACTCCCTGCAAGTGGTCCCAGCTTTTATCCCCAAGCAGGACACCTGACCTTTGTCAACTCAATGCAGGACCCCTGGGGCTCATTTCCCTTATGGCTCTCCCTGCAGGGCCGGCCGCACCCTGGGGGGAAGCTCTAAGGCAAACTCACCACCTCTTTATGAAGGGCTGTGGGAATCACCCATATGTCAACCTTAATTCGGGGCTCGGGGTTCAGACCCCAGCATTTCAGCGCCTTCTGCCACCCTGTCTCACCTCTGGTTCTTTGTGTACTCAGATGAATCAGGTAAGCCTCACGGAACTCTTAAATGGTTTATCTCTGCACCTACTCTGCGACCAAGTAAACTGCAAACCAGACAGGTCAAACCTGTAAGTCTTCTCTGGAGCAGTGTCGAGATTACTGGGAGGTGCAAGAAAAGTGCCCGGGGATCCTGACTCACTTCCAAATGAGAAAAATTAAATAATGAACGGAAAGAAACAAGATCATAATAAATCTCATTCCAAAGTCTCTAGTAATGAAGCTTTATTGTAAATCCATCACAAAGAAACATTAATATGGAGCTACCAAATAGGTCAGGTTAATTACATCATCTGAAAATGATGCGATACCTCCAGCCTTCATAAAAGAAAGTAATCAAATCCCTGGAAGGGTGAGAGATTACTTTTTTTAATTAGTTGAGCATTCAAATCTCTGTGCTAACATCTCATATTATTCCTCTAGCTTAGTTAGGATGATACATTTTACCTCCCATTTGACAAAATATGACATTTACTGTGTAAGTAGTAATTAGTGCTGCTTATCTGTGTGCCAATTCACTTCCTACATAGTTAGCCTGTCATGATAGCATGGAAAACCTCTTCACTGGCTACACAAGCTCTGCTGCAAAAAGGCATTTAAGGGACTTGCAGTGAGCATCTTCCTTCGTCTTGCCCTTTCTGTGCAGCCTCCAACCTCTGTTGGATGTTCCACACTCAAGCAGCCACGCTGAACAGCTTAACCACCTTTAATACAAGCCTGTGTTGGCTGGGTTAAAGGGGAGGAGAGAGCTGGGATGGGTCCTCAGCCCTTCCCATGACTCTCTGGGTGACACTAGGGAAGACACTGAACTCTTTTTCACCTCCGTCCCTTGCTCCAGCGCTGGCATCTCCCACGTTTGCAGCTCAGGTTCCGTTTGGCTTCCAAACTCTCCCCTCTGGCTCCCAAAGTCTTCCCAGACATGCATTTCTAGCAAAATCCCTGAACTCCCAAGACTCTTGCACTTCCCAGATACAGGAGATCATGGTCCATATCCCAGGATTGCCAAGCTGAGAGCACAAGAAACACAGCCAGGGATGTACCAGAGTTGTAGCTCCAGTTTTGTACCCAGCAGATACATTTTTAACATTAAATTCCAATAAGAACATATCCAGAGCTCTTCTAAACAGAAACACCCCTTAAATTGTGCCTGGGTTCAGCCCCTTGCTGAGCCTCCTTTGGTTTCTCTTTCAGACACAACCATCTGAACAGAGTTGTCCAAAAGCGGCTTTGAAAAGCAAATCATAATTTCAAAGGAAACAAACATTTCCCTTGAACAAGTGATTTCCTTTTGAAATAGCCTTCTGTTGGGTTTCAGGTTTTGAAACATTTTTTTATTCTCAAAACAGTTGTTTTTTTTTTTTTTTCTCACTTTTCACCCAAAAAACACTTCTCCCAGGAACTGTTATTATATTATTACAGTATATCCATCCTTGTCTGTAAAACAACAGTGATGACATGTATTATCAAGTTATATTAAAATATCTATCTATATTTTTCCCTCTTTGAGCAAATGGTCTTTTCACCAGCTCTACTCGTGCATCCCCCAGCAGTGATCCCATCAGCCTTGCACTCACGGGCAAGATGCTAACAGTGTCACAGGTTCCTGCACCCAGAAAAGGTTTGTTTAAGGCTTCAGTAATTGCTCTGAGCTCCACAGACTAATAATTGCCAGACAGGAGAGCTGTGAGTCACCAAGGCACTCTAATCCTGTGACCCGCCAAAATACCTGGAGGAGGCAAAGGTTATTTAAGACAGAAACATTTTTCCTTTCTGGTTAAATCAAATTTCTTTGTGTTGCTTTGCCAGTCAATGTGTAGTTGACTAAAGAGTGCAGAGTGTGACATATAAAAGTGGTAGGTGTTATTACCAAGCATATTAAACTGACAAGAAAAACACAGGGCTCAGAGACAACTGAAAGGCACTTTTAAATCTCGCCAAGAAAAACAAGCTTGTGACATCCTCCTTCTTGACCCAGTGTTGTACAAAGAAACCTCAGAAGACCAAAGAGAGATGAGGTTGACAAGTCTGAAAGATGGCTAGAGAGGAATGGTGGACAACTGTCCAAAAGCTGGGTTTTGGAAAAGTAAGTAGGAACCTAAAAGGTTCTATGAAAAAAAAAAATATGAAAAAATGAAAAGAAAAAGAAAAGAAAATAATGAAAAAGATCATTGTCTATAAATAAATGTGGGCAGGGAAAATGCTGGGGAAGGAGAAGATCTAACAGACAAACTTGGCACAAGAACAAAAAGTATACACTAGCCATGAATAAATTCAGACTGGAAAATTGAAGGAAGTTTTCAGCCATCAAAGGAACAAAATCCTGGAACAGGCTTGCACAAGGAGCAGCAGGAGAAAGAGGAGTAACTGGATCTAAGTTGAAGGACAAGAGAAAGGCAGAGAGAGAAAAAAAGCAGCTTCCCAGGTCACACTGAGTCTGTGGCCCTTGTCCTGCAGAGCAACTGGGGTCTAAGAGCTGCTGGTGATGCAACAGAACCACCCAGTTCCCAGGGGCCCTTGATACTTGGGGAGATGAATGTGGACTCGAGGTCTTGTTCATCCCTCTTGAACCACCTCCCACAAAGACTGATGTGACATTTCATTCTCTGGGTCAAAGAACAGTTTGTCAAGGTCACAGCCATTCCGGTTGCTGCCTTTTTGAGCCCATTTTAATGACATCAGTGTGAAACGGTGAGAAGTCTGTCTGGGGACTCAGAAATCATGAGGTTTCATCAAAAAAAGAGGTTTCTCAAAGAAACCCCAATCTCTGGTTTATAGCGTGAGCCTTACCTGCAGGGGTGCTGGCTCAGGTTCTCTTTTCATTTATCCCATAGCCTGGAGCATCTCTGCTCACCAATATAATGGCATTAATGATGAGGGATTTTTGAACTGTGGCAGTTTTTTTAATCATTAGAGGAAGTTCAGGAAAAAATATTATTTTGCATTGATCTGAAACTTTTTTCTTAGTCAAGAACAAACAAAACACCCCATAAAAATGCATAAGGTCAAATGAAGCATTTATGAATTTTTCCATTTTATAAATTGAAATTAATTTGGGATTGCAGCATTTCAAACAGAAACACATTTCAAGTGGAAAAAGTGAAATACTCACATTCACATCTGGAAAATGAAACTTTTCAACCTCTTTTTCTCTAATGCTTCTCTCCCCCTCTGCCCTAGTTTCCCAAACTGTTTTGCCTAACGTGCCATTTTTCCCCATTAAAGCAGATCTATCTGAATCTGTTTTCCTAGTTCTTCAATATTATTTCAGACAACTTTAAGACAGTTCCTCTATTCTCTAGGAGAATCATGAGCAGAGAATGACCTTAGGATCAATTTTTTATCCTTTTCCACAAGATTTCAGTATCTACTCCACACGGCAGGGGAAAGCTCCCAGCAAGTGGGCACCCTCCCTGCGACATCTGTCAAAGCCCACAGAGATAGCTACTTGAGAAGCACATCAGAAGAGCCAGGAGCTAACATCCAAGATGTGAAACCAAGCTGATCTAGCAGCGGGGTCTGCTCGGGGTGACAGATGGAGGAACACGGCTCCAGGCTCTGCAGAGGTGTTGAACGAAGCAGGACTTGGAGGTGACTATGGTTCTTGTGGACACCAGGACTTCTCAGTTAGGACAGGTAGTTTTGGTAGTTTTCCACTGCTGGTAAACCCAGATTTAGAGATTTCTTGACTCCCTGCATAAGCCAGGTACCTATCTGACTCACTCTCCATTACTGTTATTTCTGTATTTCCGTTTCTGGAGTGGGTTTTGTTTGTTTGTTTGTTTGTTTGTTTTGTGGTGGTGTTTTTAATGCAGGTGATTTATCTGATGTTGGCAACAACATGCAGATCTGGAAGACAAAAGATTTGCAGGAGATCGTCTCAAGTAGGGTGCAAAGGGAGTTTTCTGCAAGAAGAACACAGATGTAACCCAACACATCCCTTCAGAGCTTAGATGGGAATATCACTAGGCCAGTCCTCTGCAGCTAAAGATCAAGCTTCCAGGCACTTGCAGATTAGGGATGCTGTATCCTCTTAGATAAATAAGCAACAGACCAAAACTAAATTCCAAACCTGAATAAAATATTCACAGATGAGAAAGAAAACTAAGCCCAGCACCTCATGAGTCTGGAGGTGGCTGATTTGATGAATTTTAACTGATACCAAGCTCACACTTGGCACCTGAAGCCGCTCTGTTATTTCAAGCAGGTTTTGCTTTGAGACTGAAACTGAAATTAAATCAAAACATCTGGAACAAGTAGTGCAGAGAGCATTGCAAAAAAGACCGAAGGAAACGTTTGTGTAAGAGTCAGCAAGAGACACCACTCGGCTTATTGTTCAGGCACACTGCTAGGACTCATGCAGAGCCTGATATTAGAGACTAGGTTAAATAAACCCCAGAAATAATGCTAGATGTTCACCATGGGACTAGGCAAATGTGTTGCTATTCTGCATAAGAAAAGACTCCTCTTTAAATGCATAGGCAGACTTTGGCTCATTTTACTCATAGAAATCCAGCAGCTCAGAGTCAGAGTGAATACAGAAAATGTTTTCTTATATGCAAATGAGAGATCACATTATTTTATAGAAGTAACTATAATAGTTGAAAATTAGCAAATGTTTCCAGATCTTTGTTAAAAGCAAAAAAAAAAAAAAAAAAGAAAAAAAGCTCATCTAATGTTCCTGGATAAAAATGACATTAATTGAAAGTTTGATTCTATTCCCTAATGAATTTTCCTGTTGCATTGTAATTAATAATTACTTACATCTGAGAGAACTCAGTTCCCCTTTAAATTAGGGCATTACTTACAAATATGTTCATATTTAAGAATGCCATACATTGTCTTCTGATGGCTGCCAGGGCAAGGAACGTTCAGAGACCCCAAATGGATGTTACAGCAATTGCTGTGCAGGATGCTGTTGGGAGTCAGCAAAAAAGCCCGAATCCATCCTCTGCCAGGAGTCCTCTAAAGCCAAAGACCTCGTGGTGTATCTTCACAGTGACTCAAATACACTAGGTCTTACAGTGACTACCACTGCAGCATGTTTGAGAACCATTCTGAGATTTGGACCTGCCATGTTTTATCATTTCGGGGCTAGGAAGAATGGAGGGAGGCAGCTGTACCAACCACATGGCACCAAGGCCAGTCCAGGCATGATTTCCCCCTAGGCTGCCTACAAGTCATGCCGGAGATGCTCCAGAAGGCAACAGGGTGGATGGTCTTCGGCTGAACTTGACCTCTCAACTTGTCCTTGAGGTTGCTCTTACAATACAGCAGAGAGAACACTTGGATGCTGCCTCAAAAGAGCTTCAAGGATATTTTTCCCTTGTTCCTGGTAAAGGCAAGCAAGGAAATGAAAACACTGCAAGAAAAAAAGAAAAGGTGCCACGTGGATGTGCCTTCCTGCGTGGTGTCCCTGTCACTGTTCCTGCTACTGCAGCACACCCACGGCCAGGCTGTGGATGGTGCTCACAGCATTGACTGTGGCAGGATCCTGGCCAGTTGCCATCAAAGTCAAGCTGATTATTTTAATTAGCTTTGTTTCCTTCCAGCCCCCTGTCTCTTTACACCACTTACTACGGTAACTGATTTGAATGTCAAGTCATTAAAGCTCGATCACAACTCCATTAAAAAGTCCACTATAAAATATTGTGGATTTGCCATCTTGACTTGAAATAATGAATGTGAGTGGTAGAAGACTAGCTACCCCTCCCACCCATCATGCCTCTCTGGGGGACATTGTTCCAAAGCCGGAGCCACTTTGTGATTGTCACGTACTGCTGGCACTGACCCTTTTTGTACCCAGCCCAGGCAGCATGGATATCTGGGGAGCCTGTCAAGGAGACAATGGGTGGAGGAGTGGTTCTACCATGTCTGCAATGCTTCCTGAGGGAAAACAGGTTTCTGCTGCACAAGAGAAACCCTGGGGGGTAACACTTTGCAAGGGACATGATGGCAAGAATGGGGACATCAGCCAGCAGCTGGCTGGATGCTACAGTGCCAGCACCCAGGACTGCTGGCCCTAAAACAGGGCCAAGTCAGATGGTGAAGTGGGTTTTAAATTAGGGAGTGGATTTTTTTCTTCTTTTTTTTCAGTTACTTATTTTAGAATTACATTCTAGTTTAAAAATTAGTCACATTTTTCCTACTTTCATGGCTACAGAAGGGTTACAGCCAAAAGTATTTTTGACTGTCTGCTCCTTTCATCCAGAGGATGAAGGTCTCCAAAGCAGCACTTGCTGTGAGCCTTGGGCTACATCTAGGAGAACTGGCCCTGCCCAACAGTGCCCCTGGATTAGCCTTTCTCCTCTTCCACTCTCCAGAAACCTCCACAAGTTTCCCTGCTTGGAAATATTCCTCCAACATCAGCTTTCCTCCCTGTGATAGCTCAGGAACACGCACAAGAGCTTTTTACAGTGCCGCTGGGATGGAAAACCTTTTTCCCCCATCACACAGCCATTCGTGGTCACAGATTACACATTTTCTTTACGGGCACAAGCTGTGTACACACACATACAGCTCCCAGCACAGTAGGGTCCCAGGTGCTGCTCCTGGGGCAGCACAAATGCTGCTGGTCACCGGCAGTGTGTTGGGAGCTAGAGTAAAACTGCATCTCGTTCCTGAGGCTGCAAAGCCTGGAAGTGGTGTATAAAACACTGGCGATGGAAGGATGGATGGGTGCCAGGAGGTAGTAAACAAACTGGGAGCTCTGTTTTTCCACTGGCTTTCACTCCAGAGCCTTGTCTGTCTAGGGAGGAGACTGCCTGGCTGTGCCGGGCAGATTTTTTTGGGTTCTAAAACTGTTGTTTTTTTAGGAGGATGAGGAGGGGTTGTCGTTAACCCTGGAGTGCTCAGTGAGCAGAAGGGAGCTCTGGCTTTGGGCCAAGGACAGTAAATGACACAAGAGCAAAGTTCAGAGCTGCCTTCGCATCTCATCCACATAATGAAAGCACGAAAGCAGATCCACACGGTGGATGAAGATGAAAAGCCCAATATATCGATCAGCCCGTGCAGCGCTGTCAGGCAGCTGTTGGCAGCAGCCATGGAGGGGCTTTGCTGCAGTCAGACACGAGACAATGAGGAGGAACCAGAGGAGCCTGGACCGGCTGGGTTTGATTTCCAGGGAGAATCCGTGCTGGCCTCAGTGCAACCCGTGCTGCTCTGATGCTGCTCACCGTGCCTGTGGTTTCCAAAGGGTGGAATGTGCCCTGCAGACGTCCTGTCCTGCCTGCAACCTGCTGCCCCTGGACCCTGCCCTGGCCGAGGGGCCCAAGGGCTCTGCGGGTGTGAGGTAAGAACGGTCCAGGCTCATTCTCCTCTGCAAGGCCTCGGGCAGGGCTGGGTGGGTGGGCAGGCTGTGCTGGGCAGGGAGGGCAGGGCCAGCAGCAGCATGGGGCTCTCTGTGGCCTCCAGCACTGAGTGCTGCCATGTAGGCCGGGAGGCTTCAAGGAGAGCGGGGGACGCCAGGCGATGGAACTTCCGCCCGTTTCCTCAGCCCATCCATGCTGCTCCCTGTCTCAGCCCACACTCCGCTGGGTGCCCACATCACACGCTCCCCTCCCAGTCCCCTGGCTCCCTCCAGTCAGCCCTCCTAATCTGGATGTCCTCAGGGATGCTCCCAAACCTCTGCCTTAACTGGGAAGCTGAAGCCCCTGGCAGATGGAGACGGTGGACCTCAAAGTGCTTGTGCTCACCTTCCTCTGGGAAGCCATCCGTACGTCCCAGCAGCACCCTGATCAGAGGGCAATGGCAGGACATGTCCATTCAGAGACCACCAGTAAGGAATCCCTTGGCCTGCTGGTTGTCAAAAGCAACCTGAGCTGGGAGGGAGGGCAGTGCAGGGAGAGCCAAGCCCTGGAGGCTGCCCACCAGCTTGTCCCCATGGGAATCCTCTTCCCAAAGTCCCCTTTTGTTCATTCATCTGGGAAACTGGACTGAGAGGGGAAGGAGAAAGCAAATCATGGTTCCTGCGACAGCAGCACTATTTCTGCCTCAGTGTCCAAGCCTTCCTTTAGAAACACCAAAATAGACATAAAATACCGGAACAAGACAATGCCAAGTATTTCTGTGCATGCCTAAGGCTGTGGCTAAGCCCTTGCCCCCTGCACTGTCCTGAGAGTCCTTTAGGGCTTCACAGGCTCCTCTGTCAGTCCCTTCATCTTCCATCTGTAGATATAGAAATCTCCTTCAGGGTCATCCTTATCCCTTATGATCTGGTTCCCTACCTGCAAGGACACCCTGTAGGCAGGGAATCCACATCCTGCTGGCCTCCAGAACCTGATCAGAGCTTCCATCCTTCTGCTGCCCAAGTAAGGGTTAAGCAGTTTTTCAGCTCTGAATAAGTCTCCTCCTATTCTAATATCGTTTCATATAATTTCTTTGCAGGCAGATGTGTGACTTGCATGTCCAGGTCCTGAGGACTCTGTGCAGCTGCTGTAGAAAGCAGGTTTTAATTCCATGGGCACATAACAGCCTTTTATAGAATGCTCTCCCTGCCCTGGGTGCTTGGGGTTAGCCGTGGCTAGGAGATGTCTTTGTCATTTATGGCAGAAGTTTGAAGGAGAATAATAACAGATGCAGAGGTTGCAGGAAGAGAAAGATGGGTTTGTGTTTAAGGAGCCGTTTTGAAGACCTGAAGCCTGTCTCTGTGCCATTGTTTCTATGTGATGCCCAATAAGTCCTCACCCTGTCACCACATGGTCATGTGTTCTTTCTTTTTTCATCTTTTGGCAACTACAGATTAATGTGCAGAGTCCTTAGCGCTCACAGCTCTACCTCCTTCCTGTGAGGTTGTGTTTTCACCCTAACCATCCTAGAACCAGGATGGGATGATTTTTTCTCTTGGAGTTGCTCATTTTTCCCCATTAACCACACAAGCTGCCTCCTCAGGCCAAACAATTAACAAGTCCCTGGCAGCTAAGGCAGCAAGATGAATCCTACCTGGTGTGTCAGTTTAGAAATGGGGATATTTTACTTTCTGTGCTCTGCAACCTTATTGTCCTTTCCTGTCACTAAATGATCATCCCTTCAATGTCAGGGTTTTCCATCTCACAGAGTACAGTTCATTGAACAACACAGAGCTCAGGGAAATTCTACAGCCCAAACCAACAATAAAACAGCAAAAAAAAAAAACAACCAAACAAAAAAACCCCCAAACACTTACTGTAAGGGAATACAAGGTCCCCTTCTTTTGGTTTCCTTTGCGTTTCATCCACAGAATCCATCAATAATTATTAGTATTGATTAAATTTACCACAACACTGCACATTTCTAAATTGCTCCAGATACACTTTTCATCCATAGATGTGTAGAAAGAAGAGTACAGAGAGATAAAAAGGAAAGAGGTAAAATAAACCCTGGGAGAAATGCCACCAAGTTTTGGAAATCATGCTTTTAAAAATAAGCAGCAGAATGAAGATTGAGGCTGTGCCTTAGCTCTGCCTCCTGACGCCTGAATGGATCTTGTCTCATTATTTTGATACATTTCTGTGTCGATTTAATGTGCTGTGAGATGCAACTTCCATTACTCATAGTAGCTAATGTATGGTAAATTACAGCACCCTACTCTGGATTTGGTTGTACTTCCACTACTAAAGGAGCTCGAGAAAACAGGTAATGCTGGAAGAAAATCAATTCGCTCAGACCTTTTAAAGTTTCTTATGAGAGTGATAGTAAATCAAGAGTTAGTTCTACTGTAAGGAAGCCCCATGCATTTGGTATCCTTCTGCAGATTCAGTTATCTACAAAAGCATGGGAAGTTAATAAATACAGTATCCTCTAAAACCTCAAGAGCTAAGGCTTCCAGAACAATAGGCCTTACTTTATCATTAGGGTTCAAGACTATGGCCTCTAGTCCACTAACAGGTTTGCCTTGGAAGCTTTGAGTGCTTCATTTCCAATAATTTGGATTTATTCCAATAATTTGGATTTATGAGGTAACAGGATGACTGAACACCTGATATCGCTACACTGGAAAGGCTGCTTCTGGGACACCTCTGTGGGTGCATTAGATAAAAGCTCCAAGGCTCAGGAGGAAATCTTAGTGGTCTTCTTTCAGTCTCGCAAGTGTAAGACTCCCTACAGGCCTGGATGGTTAAAATGATTTTTGTATGAGATGAGGCTCACAAGTGCATGTGAGACACTGTCACATGATTATGCTCATGCAGCTATACCTTAGCATAAGAGAATTACTTAGGTTAGAAAAGACCTTTAAGATCATCAAGCCCAACCAGTAACCTAACTTTACCAAGTCCACTGCTAACCCACGTCCCTAATCATGTACCTTATAACTCTAACTTCTGCTGATGCCATATGGAACACTGGAGGAGTGAGCAGAAAAGTCATAAACTTGCTCTTTTTCATGCTTGTCCCCAGTAAAAAATGCTCAGTAAATAAGTAATTGGCCATCTCCTCTCTCCAGAGAAGTCTGTATAAAAGAACCCCTTAAAAAATAACGCTGCTGGGTGAGCTAACAGAACATGTCTTTTCCGGCAGCCTTATGAGCAGCTTCTGAGGCCACATGGGAACCTCATTGGCTTTTCAAACTCAAAGAGACTTTGCTTAAGTTCCCTTCCAAAGAGAACTGCTTCAGCTCATTATTTGCAGACAGCATCTGTCACTTTTCTGTGCCAGTGGATGCTGATCGTCCTCAAAGAACATTGTACAAATGTGCAGACTGCCGCGTAGTGAGGAAGGGCTGCTATTATATCAATTTTCCACTTGAAAGCAGCAATAACAGCAAATAAAGTCCGAGCCATGTGACTCTCTTGGATCTGGGGCACTTTCACTGAGGCATTCACCCTATTTGAGAGAGAAGTTCAAAGGGAAGGTGTGGACAGAAGCAGCGCTGGCGGTGTGCTGCTGACTGCTCCCTGCAGCCCTGTGCAGTGCAGATGCTGGCTGCTCCTGCCTCTGCTGGTGGCACAGCAGATCCAGGGACATGTCAGCTATGTCCTCTTGTGGCTCTGCTGAAGGAGTTTCTGCTTCCTGCAGGGCTTGAGACCCACATGTCATCTGGTTGCATCTACCCTCTCCTGGAGCAAAAAAACTTGACACAAATTCCAGTTAGTGTGAGAGTGTAGGGTGGGAAGGACAGGACCATACCTTGGCCAACAGAGCACCTGAGGTGCCCTCTCCTGTGAAATCAGTAGGAGCTGAGTACATCAGTTCCTGTTCTAGAGCTGGGTAGGGGATGTTTGCTGTGCTGTGTGTTCCCATCAGTGAGCAGACGCACGGAAGCTGCAGGGAGAAGGGGTGCTGGTGACATCCCTTCTCCCCAGTTATCACTTTGTTAGCTGGGTTCTGCTGCTGCACAAGCCCACCTGCAGTGTTGAGAGCTGAGAACGTGTTAGCTTCAGGCTGCCTCCTATGAGGGGCTGCTTTCCCCATCAGACAGACTCGTTCCTTCACCTTGCTGGTCAAATGGTCTGTGGCAGGATCAGCAGTTTTCTTCCTTCCTTCACGGCTAAGTCTGGCACAAGCAGAGTTTTTCTGGGGTGCTGCAACAAACATTGGCCTCTGACAAGGCTAGAACAGTGGAAGAAACAGTGACAGGTTGTTGTCCTCCAGCTCTGGCAGCCACACCTGCACATGTACCCTTTGTCCCTGCTGGGTGGCAGATATCTGAGGACAGAGCATTTATGGATGTTTGGTTCTGACCATGATCAGTAGATGTGTTGTGAAGGAGCAGACCAGGCTTTTATGAGGGATGAGCCCAGGTCATCTAGAGCTGTTGTTTGTAACTCACCCTGTAAGGCCACATTGAGGGGTCAAGCTGGATCCATCAGTTCCTTCTCATAAGTTTAGGGCAGGTTTCTGAAGCAATTATATGGAACGAGAACTTCAAAATAAGAACATAGACTATTTTGCTGTGTCAGCATTTCTCCCAGTGCTGGCTTCACAAGGCATCTCTGTCAAATGCTGTCAGAGCTCATGGTAAGAAGGCAGCACTAGGGCAGCAAGGCACCTCCTTGGGCACCAGGTTTATTTCTAGAAACATTTGTTGCCTTCAAGATTGGGTTCTGGGGTTCCAGCCCTACAGAATTCCCACAATGCAGCCAGAAAATGCTGCAGTTTCCCCAAACTTACCATCCCTTCAAGTTTTACAGCACGTTGGTGACTCTGGGACATGAAGACGCATTTATTGCATGGCTACTGTCTCACACATTTATGTCCTGAGGTTCCTGGAAACAGGATGGTGCTGCACTTCATAGGAACTTTCACTACATGGGTGGTGTGCACGGGACTTCATCTAGATCTGTAACTGCTCATCATCCAGATCATTCTAAATCACCTCCAGAACAGCTAGTTCCCTTAGGTCCTGGATACCTTCCTCCATGGTGGTCCACTTGCCTGGGGGATGGGTAACATCTGCTTTTAAAGGGCACCTTTCCTTTACACCTAACAGAAGTCACCTCCACAGGCTGAGGGCTTGTGTCTGTTTTCTGATCTCCTTGTCAATGCCACCTTCCCTGGACAGGGATCCCACCTGCCTGGCCTCCTTCCCCTCCAATTCCCAACTACTAGCCCCGCTGTCCCAGCATCGAGGCAGCCAGGTGATCATGTGCTCACCTGGGTGACAGCTAAAATCCTTCGACGTATCTAGCAGCTCACTCAGGGACAGGGATGGAGTGATCACCTCTGGCTCTTCCTCCTGTTCTGGTGGTGACCCTGGTTCATCCCTGATTTTTTTGTGCATTTTGTTTTCTGTACTGGGGCAGCTGATCCAGCACAGGCTGGCTCTCTGGTTCAGCTGCAGCACCCACCACGGTGCTTGTCACAAAGGCTGGTGTACCTGCTGTGCCTGCCAGTCTGGATTTAGGTTCGAGACCTTCTCTTCCCCCTGAGGGCACTGAGTATTGTTGGAAGGACCCCATAGGCAGGGGCCAGGCCCAGCACATTGCAGTGATTGGCATCTCTCAGGCATTGCCAGGTTGACAACATGCTTTTTCCAAGTATTTTACTAGTTTATCAAGACTCTGCAGTTGTTCGGGGTGAAATTCCCAAACACTGGAGGTGGCCACTGCCCTAGGCACTCACCCATTCTTTCCCATACACCCTTCCACTCATACCTATCCAGCCTTGGGACAGATCTATGGGTGGTACTCTTGAAAAAGTTTTGTGTGACCCTAAAGAAGAACTGAGATGCATTTAGAAGACATAGCAACAAGAGCATGCTGGCTTGGGCATCCCAAGGATATTCAAAACTTTCAAAGGCTGAGTTTCCTCCCTTGTCTTGCCCATAGACTGGGTGAGAGCACTGACAAAAGACAATGCCACATACACGTACCGACCAGTGGCATAATTACATCATAGGCTGACAACATCTAGTACAACAACATGATAGATCTCATCTGTTCCCCCAAGATGATAAACATCACTCCAGGGAACACACAGAGCACATAATGGTTTACAGAACACCACCAAGCAAATAAACTGTCCAAGATTATGAACACAGTTTATTTAACTAATATCAGAAGTGTATATGACAAAATTGTTTTAACATGCTTTGGTCAGATTCTATCATTATCTCAACCCTTTGAGCCCCACCTTGGCCACCAAAAAGGGACTGCCGTGGTTTATCCTCACCCAGCAGCTAAACCCCAGCAGCCACAGCCCACTGCTCCCTCCTCTTAACTGCCACATGTTAGTGGAGGAGAATGGGGAGGAAAAGAGGACAAAAAGCCCATGGGTGGAGATAAGGACAGTTTAATAGAACACCGAGTAGAAACAACAGCAATAACAACAATACTGGTGAAATAATATAAAAGGTAAGTGATAACAAACTGCTTACCCAAGACACAGCAGCTCTCCCTGCTCCAGCTGCACTCTAAAACCACCCACTGAAAACAAGGACCCAGCCCCTCCCCTCATATAGATGCCAGTATGGTGCCCAATACTCCCTTGGCTGGTTCAGTTGTTTATCCCAGCTGTGGCCCTGCCCAGCTGCAGCTGCTTATGAACATTAACCGCACCCTAGCCAAGCCCAGGACAGATGCTCAACAGAGAAAATCAAAGAAAATCTGTGTGAATTCTGACCCAGCTGACCTGTGGCACCTGGGGGGCATGTGAAAAATCCCCACATTCCCCTGAGCAAGCTACAGATTTCTTAGGAGTGTCTCTGCAATTCAGATCTGTGTCTTCCCTGTGTAAGGAAAACTGGACTAGATGACCTTTTGAGGTCACTTCCAACTCAAAGCATTCTGTAATTCTCTGACTTTAGGGATATGGTTGGAGTCTTCCCAGGGTTTTTCCAATTTTCATAGAGGAAAGCCATTTCTATGCCCCTACAGGAAGGCAATGAAACTGGTGAGGGCTCTGGGGAACACAGTTTATGAGGAGTGGACTGAACCTGGCGTTGTTCAGTCTGGAGAAGACGAGGCTGAGGGGAGACCTTATTATTCTTTACAACTCCCTGACACGAGGCTGGAGCTAGGTGGAGGCTGGTCTCTTCTTCCAAGTAACAAGCAACAGGACAAGAGGAAATGGCCCAAGTTGCTTCAGGGGAGGTTTAGGTTGGATATTAGGCAGAATTTCTTTCCTGGCAGAGTGGTGAGACATTGGCCCAGGCTGCCCAGGGAGGTGCTGGAGTCACCCTCTCTGGAGGGGTTCAAAAAACATGTCAATGTGGCACTTGGGGACATGGTTTAATGTCATGGGAGTGTTGGGTTTATGGCTGGACTTGATGATCTTGGAGATCTTTTTCCAACCTTAATTCTATTCTGTTCTATTCTATTCTATTCTGTTCTATTCTATTCTATTCATTTTCATCAGTTAAAATTTGAATTGTTGAAATAATGGTCCTACAGCAGGAGGAATGAACATTATTCCTCTGACTGCAAAGTGAAAACAAGTTTCCTTCACAAGGAAAAGCTTAGAAATGAGCAAGATGAAATATTGAAAAAAACCCAGATGAAGGACATTCTCTAATCTAAGCAGTTACCCCAGTAACTGCTTAGAAGTGTCAAGAAACATCTGCAGAAACATCTCTTGGAAGCTGGTTATGATTCCCCATCCATACTCAACCCAAGAGCAAATAATCTCCACCGTGCTCTTAGGAGGAAACCGGACTGCTCGCTGCAGGGGGATTGGACTAGATGACCTTTTGAGGTCACTTCCAACTCAAACCATTCTGTAATTCTTTGACTTTAGGGACATGGTTGGAGTCCTCCTTACCAATGATGTCTATAGATCTTCTAGAGAGAAAACTTGGCTGCTCTCGGCATGTTGCTGTTGGCCTTTGGAGCTACAGGCCAACAAAATTTTTCAAATTTTGGTTTTGAAGGACTATGTTTCAGACTTAGATTTTTACACGCTCTTAGAATAGTTTGAAAAGGTTCCTTTGGTTGAAATTTAAAAAATCTATTTCAGTGTTCATATGCCAAATGTATTTCACAAAACATTTTCAGTTCATTCAAAAAGCCTTAAATACTTGGATGTTTTTTAAAACTTAAAAATTTCTGTTTCTGTTCTGTCAAAGCGAATATTTTCCATTCAATATTTCTTGCTTAACCTTTTGGATAAAAATGTCATCATTCTCCCAGGGCTTCTACAGCATTCTAATAGGAACTGGCAGATTTTGAGAATATATATGGATTTCAGGGAACAATAATTCCTTCTATTTTTTATTAGAATGCAAACAATGACACCATATGCTGGCTCTCCTCCAAAAGGGTTCAGATTGAGAATGAGATGGTACCTTTTAAAAAATCAGCCTAATTCTGCTCTCACTAAACCCAGCAGCAGCTATATTGCTGATTTC
>NW_008630332.1:33790-46186 GCF_000691845.1 Merops nubicus
AAAATTAGGACTAGTATTAACCAGCTCTCCTAAGTGATGTGCTGGGACATCAGCGTTACCAGACTTTTTGTCCCAGAAGATAAGTTCTAAGTGACATCACATCTGAAAGACAAGCTGTAAGAAGTTCCAGCTCTCCATCAGGTCTTGACATCACAAAGCTGCATAGAGGGTGTTTCCATGTGGTACCTTCTTGGTGTAATGACAGATCTCTCCCAGCCCGTGTTTTAGCAGTATTATGGCTTGTCAGAATGGCATGAAACAAATCCCTTCTGGAACTTTGCTCCTCCGAGCTGAGTGTCAGGCAGGTCCAGACTCAGCAGTCGTCGCTCGCAGCTAATTTACTTGAGCAAAGTTTTGAAATAACTTTGTGACAATCTCCTAATGAAACTGGGGACAGGGCTGTTCGGAGGAGTCTTATTGATTGCCAGTGGCCACTGTTTTCCAGTCATGGGGAAAGCTCCACGAGAGCCGTAAATGAGCACTGGGGCTCCCAGCTCATACATCATCTTAAACATTCGCCTTTCGGAAAAGATGGGAAATGGCAAATTAAATGGAGGCTCGAATTCTGGTGGTTTAACCACACTGGAGTTATTAATTGAACATGCAGAGAAATCGAACAGAGAGCTGAGGCTGTGTCTGGGCAAAATAGCCAATTGCTGACCAATTTTAGAGCCCTTGTGGCTGGGCATGGCTGTGCTGTGAAGGTGAAAGCATCCAGGAATGGCTGGAGACAGGGCATGGCTGTCTTTGCTGCTGCTCCTCTGCCTAATGCCTTCCCAGGACAAGGGGTAGTGGTTTTAAGTTAGAAAAAGGTAGATTCAGGTCAGACATCAAGAAAAAGTTCTTTAATATGAGGGTGGTTGAACACTGGAACAGGTTACCCAGAGAGGTAGAGGAAGCCTTATCCATGATGATATTCAAGGTCAGGCTTGATAGGGTCCTGAGACACCTGAGCTAGTTAGAGATGTCCCAGGTTAGTGTAGGGGGGTTGGACTAGATGGACTTTAGAGGTCCCTTCCAATCCAATACTTACTATGATTCTAATCAAGGTGAATCTGGCCAGGGGTGTGTCTGTACCCTCTTGCTCTAGGGTTCCCCACCAAGAAGGGGTGTCCATAGCCAGTGGGGGCTGATCAACCCCTCTAGAGCAGACAGTCTCTGTGTACCCCCATCCTTGTATCTCTTTGGCACTGCCATGCCCAAACAGCTCCCAGGGCTGCTCTATGAGCAGCTTGATCTAGTCAGAGATGTCCCTGATGACGTCTGGAGGTGCCTTCCAACCCAAACATTCTATGATTCCATGAGGCTCTGAGGCCATCATCAGCCTTCCTTCTTCAGCAGTAGTTTAAATCATTCACAGCTTTTTTACGAAGATTGAAAAAATGTGTTTTTATGGAAAAGAATACATCTGTCAGGGGACAATGTAAAGGAGTGAGCCAGGGTAAGTATCTGCATGTGTCTGTGTGTGTACTTTGGGAGGATTTAGGAGAGCGCTGCTAAAATAAGGTTGCTTCTAGAGCTGAGTAGGAGCTGGCATTGGCACAAGCAGCAGACTATCAGCTCTTCAGGAAGACTAGTCAAATGACCTTGAATATCCTGAAGAATCAGATTTTGCTACTGAAGCTTCTGATAGACGAAGGTAATGCTGGTGTGACTTCTCTAATTAGATTTTTAAGTGCTTCAGGGTGAGGACTGACTTTTCACAGGGGACACTACCGCAATCCAGCACAAAGAAGCTCTGAAGCAAGTCAGAGCATCTGACTCTATTATCTGAATAATGACCAAAACATAAATACCATAATAATACGATGGAAATGATATGATGGAACAAGAAGTAATAGCAGTAATATGATAATAGCAATAATTATAATCATGGTATTTGTTACAATGATCTGACGGTGTGCAGCAGACCTGATCAGAGGGCCAAGTTTAGAAGTGGAACGTGCCCAAATGTAACAGGTCACATCATCTGTGTGAGAGGAGCCCCAGGGAGGAGCTGGTGACTGTGGAGGTTCCTCCTCGGTGCAGTTTGTCTCTGAATGTCTCAGTAGGCAGATGGAAGGTTTAGTGTTAGAGATGTGGATGGGAAGATAGGAGCCTGGAGATGTGGTCAGATAGCAGTGTCTGGAATTGAGGAGTGGGTGACTGAAACAGGCCATCTAGGGAGACTTTATCTGCCCCAAGTTACCTTTCTGACAGTGAGGACCCCCATCTAAAGTAGTAATGTCAGGGTCTTTGGCTGTAGTGAAGAGAAATGGGCACTTTCAAGATTACTTCATCCCACCTTGAAGAGCTGTGTCTGAACATGCCTAAATTTTGGCAATTTATATGCTCAGGGCTTCACATTGCCATGTTTAAATTGGGTGTAATAACACTTTCATTGTTATGGGAGGTGTCAGCACTTTGGGGAGGAACTCCTTCTTTCCCTGCAGCCACACAACACCAATACAACACAGTCCTGATCTCACTTGGGTGCTGTAAGCCTACTGAGGTACCAGCAGTCATCATAACTAGAGTTACAAATGAAGGCTTCCTTAGATAAGTAGTGAGTGATCTTGCTCCCTGGTTTCTGTTGAACAGTGTCTCCCAAGCTTTAGGATGGCAGCAGACAACATCCTCTGTCACCAATCTGTGGGGCCCTCAGCTGCAATTTGTATCTCGGTGCAGAAGTCAGTTGACTCCATGTCCCACTGCTGACACCAGATAGCAACAGAGCTGGTGAGTTTGGAATTGGGAGCAGCTTTCCAGAATGCCTATGTGCACCCTGTAGTGATGGCCATCACTGCTCCTCTGCTGGTGTGCCATGATGTCACCAACACAGGGAGCAGTGATGGGAAGTCCCAGGAGATACTGGCCCTTCTGAAGATGCTGTGAGCTGCTGAACTGCTCTGTACTACTGGAAACAAAGAAGTGCCAGGCAGGAAAATCCTCCTGTACAAGTCACAGCCAGCCATAGCTTTAATCCTCTTAGTTTTGTTCAGGATTTTTAAATGAAAAGGGATTCTCCTGTAAGACTGGAGACCAACAGAGTGATCCAGAAGATGCTACATAGTGACTCAACAGCACTCTTGAGATGGCTTGGCACTCCTCACTCTTCTTCCAAGAGAAATCAGTACAGTGCATGCAGTTAACTGTTTGAGAGTGGGGCTATGGCACTTGCTTCTTCAGACCCTCCAAAGTCTTACTTTAGTACTTGCACTTTACTGGACAAAATGGGAATGGGTAAAAGTGGAGCAGTCTTCTCTCCAAGCACCTGAAGGTGCTTCACAGCCCAGTGCCACAGTCACTGGAGGGATGTGACTGGGGGAAGGTGTGGCACTTAGAAAGAGTCCTCTCAGACTTGGCTGTGGATTATTTATCACTAGCAGCTTTCCCTGTACAAACCTCACCAGACATCAAGGATGAAGTTTGCATAGTCACAACCCATAGATTTTTTAAAAAGTATTTTTTAGGGGTCAAATTTTCAATCACTTTTACCCAGAGCACCTCACAGAGGGTCATTGTGAGGGCTCTCTGAGCAGGGAATGGGACGTAAAATCAACTGGACCGTACCCCTGGAGGGGGTAAAAAACCATGCAGATGTGGCACTTGGGGGCATGGTTTAGTGGTCATGGTAGCGTTGGGTTGATGGTTGGACTTGATGATCTTAGAGGTCTTTTCCAATCTTAATGATTCCATGATTTTCCCTCCACAAAGTAGGCATGAATCTTCATTTCCATCCCACTCCTCCATTAAGTAGCCCAGTAGTTACTGTGGAGTACTGGCCATGCTGGCATTTCCGACAGCCCCTTTCCTCCCTGCCTGCACAAGAAGAGAAGAACTGGGGTGAATTAACAGCTTATGATGGGGGTATCTAAGATGAGTTTCACTGGGGAATTAAATCATTTATTATGATGTAGGATCTCCTATGGATAAGCACTTTTTCATCCACCCCAAAACTGAGACTTAGATGACAGCCACACATTTTTAATGCAAATTATATTTTCCATGAAAAATTTGAATTTTTTTTTTATTCCAGTCTTATTCCTCTTTCAGTGGTTTTCCTCTCCATTTTTTCTGGCTCTGTACTTTTCTACAGAAAACTGCATTTGTTTTGTGTATGTGTGTGCGTGTGCACATGCATGTGTATGTGGGAATAATAGAAGTTTTCTAAGTGGGATTGTTCTTTACTGTCAACCTCCTTTGCAATCCTATAATTTAAGCAGAAGTATGGTTTTCCTCAATGCTAAATTGGGTTGACCCCAAATTACTATGGACAAATGGTAACTTTGGGACTAAAATGAATGATGTCTCTGGAACTGGAGAGGGTATTCGTTAGCTCAGTGGACAGATTCCCTGACAGGAGCTTAAACTGAGCACATAAGAACTGACTTCAGCATCTTATTGTCCCTGATGAGATCATGATTCAGACTACTTGAGCAGTATCTCAAGTATGTAAACCCTCTGGGATTAGAACTGGCTCCAAGGACAGCGTTTTGATGCATAGTTTAGAAAAGAATTCAGGTTTAATTAGCTTGTCTCTGCCAGCCTAAAGAAAATTGTCAAAGAAGATCACAGATGGGAGGGGGAGAGACAGCAAGAGCCAGGTGTACTGCCACAGACACCAGTGACCACACAAAACCAAACGTCAGAAGCAACCAAGCCCTGGACCTACCAACAGATTCACCCAGTCAATCCTCCTTTCCTTCCTCCCTAGTCCTTCACCGTGCAAGCAGGCACCTGCCAGGGAGATGTTTGACCTGCAACACAGAATGTTGCCACAGCCACAAAGCATTTATCACTTCTGGTAAATTAACCAAGCTTTACCACAGGTCATACTTTGTTTCTCGGGCTTCACAACCTTGTGTCCCACAGCCCTGCTCTATTCTCAGGTCCCCAGCCAGTGTCTGAGGGTCACCCATAATTAATTTTCAGGCTCTCCTTCCAGCCCATGTTTGGCTGGTGTCCACATTCAGTTTTTTGTTTCAGTTTTGAAGCTGTGGTTTTCAAGTTTTGGTTTTAATTGTTTTAGGACTATTGTAACCCCGAGAGAAGGAACCTGTCAGACCTAGATAGAGTTTATGAAGTTCACTAGTACTGCCAAGTGACATCTGCAAGGTGCTTCACAGATCCCTGCTAGCTGCAAGAAATCCGTTCAACCAGTAAGTGTTCACATCTATGTTAGCTAGACCTGGGAAAAGAGAATTCCAGTGACATTTACAGCAAATGGTGCCAAGGACTGAACAATGCTGCAGTGCAGAATTCAACCCATGGCACCAAATACTTGGGAGAAAACATTGCACACAGCTCCATCCTTCCCCGTGTGCTGGGTGGGAATTCTTGAAGAGAAGACTTCAGTAACTATTATGGCCAGTTTAAACACCAAGGCCTAAACAGAAGTTTGTCCAGCATCTTCTATTGTGAAAACCTCTTTCTAGGTGATAATGACATAAAAAACTGAATTGGGCTGAACCCTTCCATGCTAGATGGATCTCTCAGGGTTGATCTTTTCTGCTTTTTAAATTTTCAGGAGAAAAAAGAAAAAAAAAAAAAGTTTTACTCTTTTCTGAGTAAGAAATAACAAGGAAAGGATTTACCTGTATTTTAATAACTTCAGTCATTTGTTTTGAAGCAGGGCTTCGAGGTCTGATAGGGTGCTCAGGGTGCAGGGTGTCCCATTTACTGCCATTTCTTAGACTTATCCCAAACTGCAAAAGTTAGGGTGGTGAGACACTGGCAGAGTTTGCCCAGGGAACATGTGGATGATCCAACCCTGGAGGTGTTCAAGACCAGGCTGGATGGGGCTTTGAGCAACCTGGTCTAGTGGGAGGTGTCCCTGTCCATGGCAGGGGGCTTGGAATTGGATGATCTTTAAGGTTCCTTCCATCCCAAACCATTCTATGATTCTATGAAGTTGCAAACATCTAAAACTTGCAGTTCAGACTTCATAAAATTCCTTAAAATTTATCAGCTAGATTCCCTGAGGCTGGATCCGTCCAAAGGATGCTTTGTCTCCCTCAAGCTCCTACATGCCACCAGGCTGTCACTTGTAGCATCCTTCACGTGGCCTGAGCTTGCTCTGTTACAGGGATGCAGGTGTTGAGAAGGACGTTGGCTCCCATGTCTGTGTCACCAGGCAGCAGATCTGCAAGGAGATCTGTCTGCCCTGAGCAATCCATGTCCAGAATCTGCTCTTCTTGCAACTAACATGCAAAGATGGAAAAACTGAAGTTGAGCACAAAGGGAGAAAAGGTACCTAGAAGAAGTCATACAAAAATTAAAAGGACAGAAGCGAGGGTAAGAGGAAAAGAAGATGAAGGGGTGGGAAGGAGGGGCTGGGAGCAGAAGTTGGATGTTAATGGCACAAGAGACAGGGTAGGAAAAATAGAGCTAAGGCAGAGAGAGGTAAGAAAGAAATTTAAGATGGGAAGATAAGAAGGGTAAAATTTATTAGGACTATGGAATATTCCCATCCATTAGGGATAGGGTACTAGAAGTACCTGGGAACCAAAACAAGAAAACGGGCAGTTCTGCCAATAGAAGGAGAACTGGGGAACAGCAGATTTAAACAACGTTGAAAGTGTAAGGACAGGAGCAGTGAGGACAGCAACTGGAGACATACCAAGAAGAAAACAAAGATTGCCATAAAGTGATAAAGGCTCAGACCTCCACAGAGCAATGCAGAAATCCAGAATTGACTCTCACATTCCCAAATTTTAATACAGCTGCTTGCAGAACGTCAGAGCTGTGTGGATCTTCCTGCTTGTAGGGCCAGGTCCCTACAGGTGACAATGGTGGGTTGTGGGACTGAGTACTCTAAGCCTAATTCCTAGGAGTTACGCTGTGAATCTAAAGGTGCCATAACTGCTGATTGTCATTGCAGGACAAACAATATCCAACAGGAAGGAATATATATTGGCATTAGGAAATTGGCTGTAATGACAATTTTGGCTTCAAGCTGAGCATAGCTACATGGTTGTAACACAAACAGCACCCCTTCTCCTAAAAACTCTGTGAAAGCAAGTAAAAATATTATGAGAGGTTTAATATATTGTGATCACCATAGAAAAGACCATGAGGAAACTGATATTAGAATCATAGAATCACTATGATCACTACGAAAGGACCTCGAAGATCATCAAGTCCAACCTTTGTATATTCCCATGCTCAGGGCAGACTTGGAAGGCAGACAGGAACACCTGGCACCACAAGCACACAGAGATCCTACTGAAACACTGAGAAGGCAGCTAATCAGAAACAGCATCAGTCCTGTGACCAGGATGAGACCAGAGCTGTGTGTGCCATCATGCAAAATCCCAGTCAGAATATGTACATATAAATGAGCCCAAGTTAAGACTTATCTCAGTTCTGTCACCCTCAGTTGGAATTATGACCTTGACATCAACTAGAAAAGGGTAGATTAGGAAAAAGTTCTTTAATATGAGGGTAATAGATCACTGGGATAGGTTGCCCAGAAGGGTGGTGGACGCCCCATCCCTGGAGACATTCAAGGTCAGATTGATGAAGCTCTGAGCAGCTTGACCTAGTTGGAGATGTCCCTGCTTATTGTGGGGGGTTGGGCCAGATGATCTTTGGAGGTCCCTTCCAGCCCAAACATTCTACATTCTACATTCAATGTTCTTTTAATGCAGTGATTTCGGGGTGAGAAGAATTGCCTGCTTGAGCCACTGTGCACCTTTGCATGATTCCAGAACACAGACTGCATGTGTCTGACACCAGCTGCTTTTAAAACTGAAAATCCTAGAATCATTTCTGTTGGAAAAGACCATTAAGATCATTGAGTCCAACTGCTAAGCCAGCACTAGTCCACCACTAAAACATGTCCACAGGCTGTACATTGTTCAGATACCTCCAGAGATGAGGACCTCACCACTTTCCCAGGTAGCCTGGTCTAAGGCTTGACAACCCTTTCAGGAGAGAAATTTTTCCTGATGTCCAACCTAAACCTCCCCTGGCACAACTTGAGGCCATTTTCTCTTGCACTATTGCTTGTTACTTGGGTGAAGAGACCAACCCCCACCTTGCTCCAACCTCCTTCCAGGAGTAGGAAGTGAGGTCTCCCCTGAGTCTCCTTTTATTCAGGCTGAATAACCTCAGGTCCCTGAGCTGCTCCTCACAATACTTGTGCTCTAGACCCTTCCCCAGCCTGACTGCTCTTCTTTAGACATGCTCCAGTATCTCCACGCCCTTCTTGTAGTGAAGGGCCCAAATCTAGATACACCCTGCAGACAATGACCACAAAGACCACCTGGCTGATGACAAGGAGCACATCTAGGTCACCTTCTGCACATTCCAGATTCAGGTTTAGTTTTTAAGAACCACTTCCATCTGAGTTCCCAAATTGACCATTGTCAGCCCACCATTCAATCACTTCGGTCCCCAGCAGTGCCAAAGCTTGCTGACAACTCTCCTCTGCACATAGAACATACAACTGCTTCCAAACATTACTTGCTGCATTTCATTGCCCCTTCTTACAGCCAGCCAGACCAAGCACAGGTCTTGCTGGCCTCCTGCAGCAAACTATCTCCGCCACACTGGTTATTATGGGAGCAGGGAGACCATAAACAGGATTGGTTTGACTTCTGGGGGTGAGTGTGTTGTTGCACATGTAGAGTGAAGGTTTCCTCCTCTTCAAGGGAAGAAAAAAAAAGTGTGAAAATAAACTGGGTCTTGTTCCTTGGGTGAGGTTAGTCATGAAAGTAAGATCCACTGTTGGATCACACTTGGGGAAGTCCTCAGATGAAGACAGGCCTCTCCTATAAAAATGTTCCTGGCTTCTTCTGTAGGATTTTTTAGTCAGTAGTTGCATTTGCCAGGAGTAACATTTCAATTTGGCAATTCTTTTCTTTTTTTGAGAAACCTTAGTAGTAATTCTCAGTGTCCATGCTGGTGGAAAGAACAGTGAAAAACCCCAAAAAATAATAAGAGGAGAAGGTCACTTAGGCTGCTGCTCCTTCACTGCTTCTCACCTTTACACAGTGAAGATGGCAGTTGGCATCAAATGGGATGCCTCATTATGTAGCCTAGTTTCAGCTTTTTCTCTAGGTAGAAGGCAAAGCACGTGTCCACGTTCCCTTACCCTGACCCAGCAGTGCCCTCCAAGCATCTTGGCTTTCAGCCTACCCTGGCTGTCATCTTATTGCTTATTCTAGATGACGTTATTAGCAGAAATAATCTTAATTTAGACATCAAATCTAATTAAAGTCAAATTTTGACAGCTCCTGAGTAACTAGAAAGCACCTAGTGAAATTTTCAGTAGTACTCTGAAAATGCAGCCATATGCTGTTTGCACTTTCAGCTACCTAACTAATAACTTCAAAATTAGGGTGTTTTGAGCCAACTATATCTTGCCTTTGAGGCCAGGTGCTTGACATTTCTGAAGCCAAGATACAGGAGAAGACCCTCCTACACCCCCCGTGAGGCCATGACCACCTCTGGGAATGTGCTGATGAACGAGTGCCATGGTTCTCTTTTTTGTGAACCCCAAGTTGTGTTGCAGCTGTCAATCCAAACCCAAGGCCACCAAAGCAGTGCGTGCTGCCAGTGGGTTCATGAAGGGTGTGCTGAGAAGGTAGACACATGGACTTTCTCACCTACATCTTCCAAAGCTGCCTGAGGTGAGCTGCTGAGCACTGCTGCTGGACTCATGTGGCTGAGATGCTGGAGGCAAGTGGGCACGGGTGGGGGTTTTCTTTTATTCTTTCATTGTTTTGACACAGGGTGCATGGGAGCAGGCTTCCTTGCCTGGTGGTACTGCTGGCAGAAAGTAGAAGGCCTTTGGATGCCCACCTCACCCAGAAGGACACTGCTCTGTGCTCAGCTGTCCTTCCTCCTCCACAGCAGTGCCTGGCCATGAGGTCCTGCTCCCATCTGCACACTCAACCATCTGTACCTCCCAAGTTTGCTCACAGGTTCCACCAAACATATGGCCACTGCCAGGTCATGTGTGTCCTTCTTGAAGCCTAACAGAGAGTATTACAGCTCACACATGGATTTGACTTTCACTCCTGCAGCTTTGTGGGGAGTCACATAGCCGAGTGACGTTGAGCTGAGAATCTCTACAGTGGAATGGGAATACTAGTAACTTTTGGATCTGCTCAATGTCAGGGGAACAGGGGGACTGCATAAGCATCATCTCCACCCTTTCCCCCAATTTTTGTCTTTTTAATTTTTCCTCCTGCAATTGCTTCTGGAGTTGTTCAATTTTTAAAGACAGTAGCAGCTCATTTGCCTTTCTGCTTTCTATTTCCTTCTCTAGCTCTTGATCCTCACTATTTCTATTCTCCCTTTCTTTATAGGAAGCTTCTAAACAGGTACCCAGAATTTTACAGATAACCCCTTTCCCTTTTCCATCTTTTGTGTGGCCCCTAACTACCTTTAGGTGCTCTTCAGTGGCATTCCAGCTATTCCAGTTGCCACGAGTCCATTCTTCAGGGAATTAAGAACTCAGATTCACTCCATATTTCAGTAAATAACCAGTGGTGCTACACGCCATCCTGCCGACTATGCCACCCCTTATCCTCCTCATGGAAGTGTTAGTGTCATCTCCAGTTCTCGCTCGTGCCCCTTAGCCAAAGCCCCGTGGAGGAGGAGATCTATAGCATCAGCTGGAGCTGGTGTGTCCTATGTGGTCACTTCTACAGGTCCTCAGCTCAGACTCATCACTCACGGGCTAGTCACAGATACTCTGGCAATCCCATCTGGACGATACCTATTTAGTCCCTTTGGTCTGGTGAAACTGGTAATAAATCAACCTCATAACGAGGTGAAGCAGCTGTTGGAACTATGCAGCCACTCCAACAGGCTTTATTAGCTAGAAAAGCTGCTTGGTCTCTGGTAATTTTATTGGGAGCCTTTCTAACTGATTTGCTTAACGGATGACCTCACGTGATTTATAAATATAGAAGGTTTATACTGAGACAATGGAATGAAGACATTGATAAGAGTATTGGGCTAACAGCCCATGGCAGCACCCAGGATGGATCGTCTTTGTTCTCCTGGGATAAACGATACCTCATAAAAAGAATTTTGTGCTCACACAATACTTATTCTTGAAAGCAAATCTCAGAGTTACGACAGCAGTACTACATGATTCCTTTCCCCTCCAGTAAAATAGGGAGCCCAAATAATATAGCTGCTATCAATTTAGCTTAAAGGTCAGTAATTCCAGTGGTGTCTAGGGGATTTAGACACGCTGCCTGCCAGTGATACCACTAGGTTCCAAATAACAAAAATCTTCCTAAATGCTTCCACACTGCTTTTGCCTCCAGCGTGCAGCAGCGACCCTTTATTTTCCTGTTTTTCAACCCAAATTTTTTTCCTAATTCAATGTATCTCCCAGTTACATTTGCCTGTATCATCCTGTACGTTATGTAAATATGACATTTATTGTTAAATAAGCCCTACTTAGGTGTGCAGTCATCACTCAGCCATACTAATGAGAGGCTAACTACCATTTGTAAGCTGCTGCTGTTCTTTCAGCTCTGTATTTGTATCAGGGATGTTCATCCTTTTTTTACCCCATGAGCCACGGGGCCTGTTCTGTGGTCACTAAAGAGCTGGACACCTTCTCCACAAAATAGGAGCAGCTCTGCACAGGGATCAAACAGATGGAAGACAGATAGCCTGAGACCTATTGACATTTCCTTTGCCCTTCAATGGCACTGATTACTTCTCCAGGCATTCTGGAGGCTGTTCTTCCCAAAAGCTTTTCAGAGGGCAACTTGAGCTCTTGAGATCACCTGTAAAAATATGTAAGACGAAGAGGGGTGACAGATTCCTCTCAGCACTGCTCAACAGTGGTTTTCTACCACCTTCTTTGGGAACAAGGGATGATTTCTGATATGGACCTTTCCTGGTCTCCATCTCTCCAAAGCTGCCACTAAGAATCTCCTACCTCAGTTGTCTTACTTGGGATAAGATGAAGGCTTTGTAGATTTCCCCCAGCTGCCCAGCAGTGAGAATGGCTTTGTTGGTGGCATCTGCAGAAGTCCAGCTGATAGAAACCAGCTACAGCAATCTGGTTTTCCAGCTCCTGTGGTCTCTGCCTGTGCATGAAGACCACTAAACCCAGCAGCTTCCTGAACTCTGTGTGGGCTCTTGGGAACTGGTGCACTTACTAAGTGGAAGATGCCTGACAAAGTATTAAAGTTGCAGCCCTCTCTGGACCAGCACTGCTAAATCCACCTTTGACTGGTGTCACCAGTGGCAGCTGGTTGCCCAGTTCCTCAGCACTCAGACCTCAGTAGAGGCCATGAAGGAAGAGATGTTCAGCAGCTTAGGCATCTGAATCAAGCGTTTGAGGCACCCTCAGAGTCCTACAGCTGTGAGGACACTTGCTCCAAGGATGAGCTCTGCCTGCAGCAGGACCTGTGGAAGGACCCGCCTCCCTCTTTC
>NW_008630332.1:46217-46826 GCF_000691845.1 Merops nubicus
TTTACCCAGACACTAAAGAAAGCTCCTCAAGGAAAGATAAATCAGGATTTGACAGAATTCTTGAAAGTGTGATGAGAAAAGAGACTTATTGAGTCTTTACCCCAGGCATGAGGCCAAAGTCAAATTTCTGCACCCAGCTTTTGGTGTGGATGCAATTAACACATGGCGTGATCTCCGTGGGATGGTTAATAGGGAGTGAGAAGAGACACGAGCAAACACTGGCCTTTTTTAGCACTTTTTTACAGCTCCTTCTGTTAGCTGAGATGCTGCAGTGTATCGTTATCTGTTGATTGCAGTCTTTTGCCCAGTTTTTGCTCTTGCCCAGTCAGCACTTGTCTCCAAGACAATTTGAATTAATTGTCTGAAGGATTTCACAAAACTGGAATATTCAGAAACATTCAACTGAAATCAAAACAGAGTGGGTCTGATTCTGATCCCACACAGTTTGATGTGGGCAGAGCTGCAAAGGGGTGATGGGTTTTTATGGTTGCTCTTCACCCCAAGGGAGGAACAATCCTTCATCTACACCTCTGTGAACAGGTTTAGCATTTTCTCAGCAGAACATGTATCTGATGGGTGAAATGATCAATGTTTATAAATATCTAAAGG
>NW_008630333.1:0-884 GCF_000691845.1 Merops nubicus
CTATATCACTCAGGAAAGTTACTTAAATTCTTTTACTTTAAGTAACTTAACGTAGTAGAAAAGGGGGGAATTGATACCGAGTAAAGAATAATGAAAGATAGAAAATAATGATTAGTTATACATATTAAGAATTTTAAAATGTAGTCTGTTTGCTAAAAGGAGTTCTGCTTCTCAGCAAGGGCTTGCATAAGAACGCTGCTTGTGGGTTTTATTATGAGACAAGAAATGGTGGGGGGAAAAAAGGGAACTAAAGGGTTTTATTATCATGATCAGCAGAAAAACTGCTCTCCTTAGGATATTAGACAAGACATAATGGAAAAAAGGGAACTAAAACATATTCAGGCTATAAGAATACTGCAAACTTGCAAGACCATCGCATTTTGAGAAAGGGGTGAAAAGTACATTGTTAAGAAGACCTACAGCCTTCCTCCTAGAGGAAACTGCCCACGATAGGAAGACCCCTGCCCACAATGTCTGAATAGGATCTGCGCAAGCGCAAAGGACTGATAAACTAATTAGCATGCATTAACATACAAAGTGGGAGTAGGCAGGGTTAGGTAATGAATATGTATAGGTGTCACATGAATATGCATGGTTTCTCTGTGTAAAGATGGGGTGGGTTCACACGGCTGTGGTGGAGCCATCCCCCCGTGCATCTGCACGCCATAAACACCTCCTGTAGAACTCTGGAGTTACAGAGTCTGTTTCCATACCTCACATATCTCTATTGAACATCAGCCCAAGTGTAACTTTTGAGTTGTACAGTATTTCTGTACGTCAGGCTGTGGTGACGGACAAAAAGGTGGAGATGCAGGGTGGAGTTGTGCCCTTCTTCTGCTTCCCCTGCAGCCCACTGCCCCTCCCCCCCGAGGATTCTGAGGGAG
>NW_008630333.1:1062-1415 GCF_000691845.1 Merops nubicus
ACGAACCAAAAGGGGCAAGGGGGGCCCCCCCCCCCCGGTGGAATGTACCACTATAGCGTGACTGCCTTTGTTCAGGGGTGTTAGAAATCCATCTACTATTGATCCTCTGTAATGCAGCTGGCCGGTTGTAATAGGAGATGCTCTTCTGGAAGGAGACTGGAAAGCACCTGAATCAATAGCTTGTCCTGTTATTGTGCAAAATGGCAACAGTACCTGGGAGCCACATGATTGGAAAATATTACAGCAGGCTAAACAGACTGTGTCAACATATGGTATTCATTCAGAGCCTGCTTGCTCCATCATTAAATATATTTTCTCCTGTGATATCATGTGTCCCAGTGATTCACAGAATC
>NW_008630334.1:0-385 GCF_000691845.1 Merops nubicus
ACACCGCCGTCCTTGGAAGGGTCTGGTTCATGGGACAAGAGAAAGGGAGAGGTTTCCGTTTTCCCGCCATTAATTTTGAGCTGGATCCCGCTTTCCCGCAGTTTGCTGGGCGGGCATCACCAGCACCGGCTGCGTTCAGCACGGCTGAGCCTGCCCCGTCCCGGCAGCGCTTCATGCCTCTCACCCGCAGAGCGTGAACAGCCGTGCAGAGTTCGTGTTTGCCTTTTTTTTTTTTTTTTTTTTTGTGTGTGCTTCTTTAATGTTATAATGGCACAAATGTAATCTTGCTCCCAGTTCCTATAATGCCAAGTAGGTCTTGGGGTATTCCTGTGCTAAAATCAGACTTTTTTGAGTTGTTCTGATACTTGTCTTGTGGCTGGGGGGG